>NC_054054.1:8385348-8686744 GCF_017639655.2 Falco naumanni
CAAAATTCTGGACTCATTAAGAATAACTGAAATTCTTCTGCTTTCCTCTGCTAGAAGGGTGCTACACAGTTGCTGCCTTTACTTCCTGGTGAACTTTTGAACAGTTCTGATTTTTCTTCTTTTTTTCAGGGCAGGGGTAAAAGCTGTCTGACTGCTTGTCTGCTAATCTCTCCCTGGTATTTTTGAACCAGTTTTTCAGCTTCATCTAAATTTGAAGGAAGGTAAGGATCTTGAAGTTGCAAGTTTTATGAAAAACCAAAGCTAAGCAGAAGAGAGAAATGTTTGTCCTCCCTGTGCTTTGAAGGAAAGGCAGGAACAACTCAGCTGTTACATACTCTGGTCAAAGGCAGCAAGTCATTTAGCATGAAAGTAACTTTCTATTAACTACATATGCCACCTATTTGTCAGTGGAAGACACGGGGATGCTTAGAAAGATGGTGTGAAGCACAGTGGGGTAAGGGAGGAGATGAGGCAGGAGATGACCTTACGGCTATTTAGGTTTGGGAGGAAGAGAAGATACACATCCGTAACAAAATCTGCATCATGAATCTTTCTGAACTCAGAAGTTCTCTGCAAATATTAATCATACTATTGTGACTATAGAACTCTTCGAATGACAGCGACCCACTTCTTGATACTACAAATGTAAAATATAATTCTGTGAACAGGTTGTGGTGTGTGAAGAAGGAATACCGTTCAAAACTTTGTCGTTTTAGACTATAGAAACAAAAATTAGCAAACTTACTTTCAAGAGATTATTTTGACTTAATATTATTTTTACATAACTATTGGGTTTTGGGGATGGGGCTGTAAGAATGTGTATGCTGGTACAGTAATGCACTCTGAACGTCAGGCTGCTGCATAATTCAGACCACTTTTAAAAACTCTTTCTTGTTAATGGAGCTTTTCACATCTTTCTGCTGCAGGGTTTGCGATACTTTGCTGTAAAGCACTTTCTTATCTTTTTTCTTTTTTTTTAAGAGAAAAAGGAGATCTCTACATAAAAAATTAAGCAGAAATAAATTTTGTATTTATCATTTATTGAAATCTAGGTAGGATAGCTGAGTAGTTCTTTCCTATGTGATAGTAGAATGTCTCCCTGGCTTCTGAGTTTGTTCTTGGGAGTTTGGTTCTCAAGCAAATGCCAGAAGCATACTGAATTGGTGGAAGATCCCATTGTTTTTGACAACTGATCTGTGGTTTATATCTTTCAAAACTGCATATGCATTTCCATGCTTTCTTTGCAATGTCAAAAAAGTTGTACAGATTTATTCCAAATTTAAGTCAGTAGCAAATTTAGGGAAATGTCCTTTATGTCCTGTCCCCAGCAGAAAAAGCTATTTGATGTATCGTCATTTTCCTATTAACCTGATTAAAAAATGTACTCTATAATTGGCTAAGAATTGAAATCTGTGGATGGTTATGGCTTGGAAATGAAAGGAACAGTAAGGGATTGTAATAGAAAAGTAGTTGTATGAATATTCAGTGTAATACACAAAACAGCACGATATAATACAGATGTAGAATTTCTTTGGGTAACTCACAGATGTTGTTTTGGTGTAACCTTGTGTAGGAGGTGTTATAAATGTTATATTGTGTAAAACTGACAATTTCAGTGTAATATTTCAGTATTTGAAACTTTCTGGTTTGTATCTCATTGTAAACTGGAAAGGGGTGAGGATTACTGTGGTGAAGTTACCTGTAACTGTCTACAAGAAATGGTAAACTTTTTTTGGTGACTACAGTTGTTGTAGCAGGAAGAAACTTTGTGATTCCTACATATGGAGGCAAACAAAGAACTACATCAGATTGGAAGGGAACTGGGGCAGATTAATTAGGTCCCTGAGCAGCCAGTCAGGGACTCCTGAGCTCTCCGGTGTGCTTACGCTTTCACACTGGGTTCAGAGCCTGGAGTTTGCAGATGCACGAAGCAGTGGCCCAACTCTGCTCCCATTATGCCACGTGATAAAACTTCTATTTGAAGCAAAGTTAGGCTAATACGAAGCATATCTGAAAATCCATCCAAAGCATTCATCAGTGGTTACTCTGGAATGTGGATAATGAAAAATATTTGCTGCTGTGGGTATAAAACAGATTCCTCAAGACATTTCTAGCTGTTGTTCTCCACTAGTTCAGCATATAAATATACTTATTTTAATACAACACTTGTCTAGTACTTTAAATTCAACACAGTAAAACGTGATATATATTGTTCTGTCTGCATTTGCTAGTGAAAGTGCATGCACATCATAGATAAAAAATAAAATATTAATTATTTTTAAATACACACATTTTCCACCTGGGGACAGAAAGACAAAAAAATTCTAGTCATGTAGCTTAATGCACAACAGAAAGGCACTCTGGTACCACACTGACAGGAGAGGTATAAAAGCCTGATTAGAATATTTATAACTGGTAGCTTGTAAGCAATCTGGACAAAAGAACACGTCTTCACATTTTTGTAATGTACCGCATACATTTACAGTACTGTATAAATGGTTATTTCTTAGAATATATTTCTTAAAATATGGCGATGTTAATTTACAATATATGGCATAGCTATGGATTAATTGCTATCTTTTTTTTTCCTTCCCCCCTCCCTTCTTTTTTCCCCTCCACTGGCTGTGTAACTGGCTCCATGGCTATCTATTATTAAAGATGTAAGAGAAGAACATTTTAGTTTTCTTACAAAACCCCAGCTGCCCTAGTAGAAATATATCCTCATATTTATCCTCTGAACTTAACCTAGCATTAATTAGAAGAACGTTTATTCCTATGCTGTTACATAGAGTAATGTGATGATAATAATCGTGTACCTGGAAATGTAGCAGCAATCTTTCAATATATTTGCTTGTATGGCAAGACAGTGTCATTTAATTACAGCAAATGTGCTTGGTAGCATTTGGTTAATTTTGGTTAAAGTTTGTTAGAGACAGTTCCACAGATTTGAGGTCTGGGGATTTTGAAGGTCACAGTTTCATGATCAGTCTGTCTTTTTAAAGGGACAAAGTTAAACATAAGTTGTTCTGATTTTGTATTACTTCAGCGTAAATCCTAAACCCCTCCACATATTCATAAGAACAGGGAACTTGCCAGAAATGAAGTAGTACCTAGGCCTTCTTTGCAGAGGTTGTAATTTCTTAAACATTTAGAGTGGTACCTTGCCTCTTGTGACTTCACAAAAGAGTGATTCCCCTTTGCGTTGGGAAGCAGTCAGCTGGGGAACAATCCAGTAAAGAAAACTAGAGACTATGTCTGTGGGCCAGAATCCATAGTCTTTGGCACCAGAAGAACATCAGTCTTCTATTAATTGGTAGTTAGGCCATAACACACTCTTCCCTGTTTTGTTTGGGGTTTTTTTTGGGGGGGATGGGAGTGGGTGTGCTGGGGCTGAACACTAGAAAGTGCCATTGGATGTATTAAGCAGCCTATTACTGCTATTACTGCTGCATTCTGGGAGAAAATTGTCTGGACCACCTGAAGTTCATCACCATTTTGATTATACCACAATATCTTAAAACAATGTCATTTACGTGATCATTTTCATGCTGTGTCCTGCAGAATCCAATAGGTGTGATTCTTTGTAAAAGTGAATAGCTTCTGCTTTGCAATCCCATCTCAGCTCTGTTGGTTCACTCCAGCGAATGCCTCATCATGATTAGTGGCATTCAAAGCTGTCAGCAGGCTTACTGGTAATAGTCAGGGTGTTTATTTTCTACTTGTAGCCTTGAAGAAATCCATCCTTTGAACGATATGCTACTCATTATTATCCTAATGGGTAAAGGGACTAGCAGTTCTGTTGTCACCTTAATCAGTAAAGTTTATTTTCAGATATGATTGGAGGTGTTTGAGAGATTACCAACAGGTAATAGTTTCTTAAGGAAGGGATAGATCACAGCATGTATAAATGAGGTTGGCATTTTACCCTTTCAGGAGGCCATAACGTTACCAAGATTAAAAATCTGATAAATGTTGAAAGTAGGCATGGAATCAGTGCAGACAAGACAATACGTCACACCTTTAGACCTTGTCCACATACAAAAGCTGCACCCATTTCAGTAAACTCACATTTAAACAAATCAATTTAGTCACATTCCTGAAGCCCTCATATAGCTACTCCTAAATTGTTTTACAAAAGGCTTGTATCGATTACAAAAAGCTTATATCCTTAAGTAGATTTCTTACTGACTTAAGCTAAATCATAAGAAACATATTGCAGACCATTTTAAAAGTGTTCTCACAGGTCTGTACTATTTAATTAAATAGACCTGCAAAATAGTTTTAGTGAGAACAATGCAATTTTTGTGTTTAGACTTGTTGAAAGTAACTGCCAATTTTCATGCGTGTTTACTTTCTTTCGGCTTTTAACATCAAAAATTTCTTTTCACCATTGCAATTTGGAAATGTTTGTTGTCATACCCTCTGTGCTTGAACATTTTCTAATGTTTAACCCTTTTGCTACTAATCTGTAATTGTTTTGGTGTGTGCAAGTCATACAATCAATCATTTGCAGTGTCTGTTAAAAATAACCCTTCTACAACCTAAAAGTTTCTTAGTGGTCAGACAAACATCAGGACCGTAAAGCGGACACAATCCTAAATCTCCATTAAATGATAGTTTGACTCTCAAACACGCTAGGTAACCAAGAGAAACACACATGTACAATAAAGAGAATAGACTGCATAGTTCACAACATTTTTTTTTTTTTTTTCAGAGAAACTAATTTACTTCCTTATTCCTTCTTTATTGTTGAAGTTTTGTCCGCAAAACTTGTACTATCTTTCAGGTTGTCCGCAGGAATTCATACTTCTGAAGAGCTCCTGGCTTATTTGGTAAGTAGTTGCTTGAAATCCTTCTCGATGGGTGTAATCTAGTGCAGTAAGTTGTTTCATAAAGTAAATGTCAGTGGCTGCCATGCAAGGCTGTGCTGTACACTGGTTCTCACCTTGAAACTCATTCTGTTTCTGTCTGACCCAGAGTTTAATCCCAGACATCTGGGAGTCGTCACTGAAGGGGATGTGCTCGCAGATGCAAAGGTGAGGGAATTCTGTATCCTGATCTGTGATATCAAATGTCCTGTTGAGTCATGAATTTTAGTTTTGAGGCTTCTCTTTGGATGTGAGTTGTAGGTCTCTTTTGAGAATCAGGGCTGTGAACTGTAAAATTTTCTGGGTAGAAAAAGGAATGAAAAGATTAAGCAAGCTTTGTGAATTACACATTTTTTGTTACTTTTTCAGAATGGCTGGGCCATTCACATTGGATCAACAGCAATTACCTAATTGGTTCACATGAAGTTGTATAGCAATGACATTTCAGAGGCTAGCGGTGGAGGCATTGGTTAGTATAATTGTTGTCTCTCAGGTAATTTCTTATTGGTAAAGGATTACTTTATTCTTAATTGGAAACAAATAGCCACAGTTTGCTGCAATGTAAATGACAGTACCTGTAGAAATTCCACTTTTGTAATGGACAGCCCTCTAATGAGTGTTCTGCTTTTCACTGACTTCATAGAATCGTTTAGGTTAGAAAAGACCTTTAATGTCATAGAGTCCAACAGTCCACTGCCAAGTCCACCACTAAAACATGTCCCTAAGGGCCACATCTACATGTCTTTTAAAATACCCCCAGGATGGTGACTCAGCCACTTCCCTGGGCAGCCTGTTCCAGTGCTTGACAACCCGCTCAGTGAAGAAATTGTTCTGGAATTTTTTCCTAGGTTTAGTATCCAACCTAAACCTCCCCTGGTGCAACTTGAGGCCATTTCCTCTTGTCCTATTCACTTTATAGCATGAATAGAACCAGCTGGTTTTGAACACAAGGGCTTCAGGTTATAGCTTTGTACCAAATATGCACCTAGACAGTTAAGTGTAAAGAAATCTGTTTCTTTCACATGATGAAGCAAGAAGAACTAAAAAAAAGGAATACAATGAAAACAAAATTTCAAAATGCACTATAATTTTTAGGCTGAGTATAATTATATGACTGAGCAACTGGTAGAAATTAAAAAAAAATATATCTTTTAGTTTTAAATGTGTACATTGTTTTTTTTCTACAAGAAAAGATGGAAGATTACCTATATTGAAAGTAGATGTTGTTAGTATAGTTAACTATCGATAACTAGAGTGTAGCTAGAAAATATTTTACCCATGCAACACAGAATTTTAAAATTCACATCTGTTCCATTTCCTGTATGATTATGTATTGGAAATCTTGCCCCTCCCACCCTTCCTTTCCCCAGTAAATCACAGCCTGGTTTCAAGTCATTCCTGCTTGCCCTTTTTTCCGAAACAGATACTTGAATATAGGTCTTCTAGGTGGATGCTATAGCCACCAGACCATGCACCATTTGGGACTCTCTTGTGCAAATGATATATTTACTTCTATACAGTAGAACAATATCCAAAAAGGGAGCTTGACAAAGGGGTAACAGAAGCTAATACGCAGAAAATATCTTTCATATCCTGGGATATGAAAGACCTGGAGTCCTGTCCCTTCTTCAGACTTGTAAAACATCAACAGCAGACAGTGAGGAAGAACAATCCCGATTTTCTTCTAAATTATGCCCTAGACTGCACACAAAAAGGATAACCAGATCCCAGCTGTCCTGCCAAGCAGTGAACGCTGTTGGTTGCAGTACTGTAAAGCCAGTGCTGTTATCTTGTTCTTCCTCTTACTGTTGGAGTTAGTTATTGCAAAAAAAATATTCATTGGAAAATGGGCAAACTAGTTCTCTTATTTATGGTTAGGATAATCTCCCAGTGATGGGTGGATTTGGACTATACCTGAGCAGAAGTGTTTCTTTGTCCCTGTTCTTTCTGGTTTTGCATTTTTATTTTTATTTTTTGAGCACCAATTCTACTGTGGAGCTGAGGAGTCCTTCTGGAGAAAATATTTGTTGAAGCCAGCATGTTTTCATGAGCAATTTTGGCTGACTAAAAAACCCTAAAAATAAAATAAACCAGTAAAACTAATTTTGTAAGATTAAGTTTGTTTGCTTTTGAATTAACTGAGCTACAAAATCATTGGAAGATGATCTGGAAAGTTTTGTAGTTAGGATTTTGGTGATACTTGGTGTAAGCTTCTGTAGCTCGTTCTGAATTTGGAAATTCAAAGGCAGTGTATCTTGGGGGGTGGTAGAGACTATTATTTGGAGCCATTTCTGACTTCTCAAAGGACAGAATTCAAAACGGTGGACAAATCTGCAGTTCAGTCATGTTTTTAAATCTCTGCTTTGTAAAGTGTGTTCTTGTAACAAAGAAAAGGACATTAAAACTGAGATTATAAAATTCAGGCTCTGGGCAAATGTAATGATGATAAATTTTTATTATACATAGATACAAGAAGCTATATTAAAAAAAATGCATGAGACATCCAGTTCACAGAAAAAATTAAAGAAGTGAGTACAAATCATTGTTCTGGGATGTTAAAGTAGCATATGAAATAGTAGGTGGCAAAAGGAGCAGCAATGATCAATTCATTTTGCTGCTAAAGCGAATAAAATAGCAAAGAGACAGCGGGGCCACTGAAAGGATGAAACTCTGACATAACAGAGGGCCAAAATGAATTCTTCACCCTAATGATTATGAACTGTGGAGGTGGTAATATTCCAGGAACAAAGAGAGATTTTGCTCACGTTTTTTTTTCCTTTCGTTCCTAGCACATGAAACATTAAAAGTCTTTATCGCTGTATGAGAGCAGATGATAATAAGGCAATTAGAACGATCAAAAGCTGACAAAGATTCAGGCTCAGAAGAATCATATATTAAGATTCAAAAATTATTAGCAAAAGAAAAAGGAAGGTCTACTACCAAGAGAACTAATAGATGTGATCAGCAGCAGGGGAGAGAAAGATGTTTTTGTAATGTAGTGGGAACTAAAGGAATGCCCTAAATTTTCTTGGGAAGATATAGAAAATACTGGCAAAACTACAGTATATTCAGACACAAAACATGTCATTCACTGAGTGGTCTGTTGGCATTGATTCATACAGAGGACACTGAGACTGATAAATGTGTTTCGTTTGAACGTTGCTAAGTTAGTAGATAACAATGGAACAGCTACATTGCAGAATTTATTGAGGATGTAGGAAAACATTCGATACTCGTATGGGTTCAAAAAACCCATGAAACATATCAGCCAAGCCTGTTGAAAAAAATGAAGAGTAGTGTGGGCGGAGCAAGCATCCAGTAATAAAGAACAGCACAAACAGAAAATGCTAACGATTTGCTTATGCTCTTTACAATCACATTTATGGGATTACTAGTGACCATGTTTACTGGTTTGTGAGAGAAGTGATAGCGTATCACTGGCAATATCTCAGATTTTGAAAAAGCACCATTGCCTTAATGGAGAATTAAAAATTGCACATCATTTGCTATCTTCTTTTTGCGGTGTGCTACTAGTGATACATGCACTTGCCAACATTTCCTGCATATCTTGTGGCATCTCATGAACCTCTTGGAAATGATTGATCATGGTGAATTGGAGGAGCTGCAAAGGAAGTATCTGTTGGAATCTAGAACAGTGAGGAAAAACAATATAAACAAGCTAAACAGATATAAATTGAATTGCCTCACTTATTCCAGCTCTCTTTTTCTATACTACTACCTCAAGATGAATTATATGCTCCTGGTACAGTCTTATTACTTCATTAAAGTATTTCCAGTTTGTCAAATACTATACAGAACGGCATCACATCCAAAAAGTATTATCTTCTTGTTGGAGAGAAGGGAAGGTAACATTACTGTGATTCATTTTTAGTGCTGGGTAATACTTGAAGATGCATCATGAATACATTTATTATTGTAGTGGAATAAACCATGCTGTGCAAAGACCTTCTTGAAGAATAGTGTTACATGTAGGGTATAATACAGTACATTACAGCTCTGCTGCTACACTTAGGACTCAGTTGACACTTCCATTATCCTCTCCTGATTTATTGCTGGTGTTCATATTACAGAAGCATCTAGAAGTCCCAACTGAGATCATACCTGCATTGCTCTGCAGAGCTTTTACTCTGAGTGAGTAAGGTATGGAAAATGGGAGGGGAAACAAAGACAGGGAAGTGATTTGCCCAAGACTGAAAACCAATTCACTTAGGAGGTGAGATATGAGAGGCGTCTGGTCTGAAAGCTGAATAACTACATAAGCAGGGACCTGAACTTGCAGGAATTTGCTTTAGCTCTCAGTGGGCTTGTTAGCTCAGCTCTCTGGTAATACAATCTCACAGTTTTCAGCTGAGGATGATTCTGCCAGCAAACAGAATGAGTTTGACCTACCTGTTTTTTACTAATGGCCATATTCTCACTGACAGCACCCGGTTTAGAACCTGTATTTCCCAATTCTCATTCCAGCCAACCTGACGCTATATTACACACCCTGTTTGGACAGATTTTTATGTCAGGTATTGCCAATTTATTCCAACCAAATACTTACCTAAAAGCCAAGCTTTTTTGTTTTAACATATTTTATGTAGATCAGGTGGTTATTGCCAAATAAACAAATATTGCTCAGCTAGTCTATTTATAGTAATCACTGTTTACAATGGGATTGGATTGCTATGGGGACTCGTACTAAACAACACACTGCTCAGTGAAATAGGATTCTGCAAATACAATACTGCAGGGTTTTTTTGGCTGTTTGCAAAACATGTTAGTGAATGCTTTCTAGTTTAGTTTTCATATTAATCAAAGGTATATTTATAAGTATCTATTTTAATCTATATGCTTAGAGAAGGACCTTAATCCTTATAGGAATTATTAATGCTTTAAAATGTTCTATAGTTTTTTGCAGAGATGCAAGGGATAATCAGTTTTAGAGCCTGCAATGAATGTAAGTATCGATTTGCTAATATGAAGTAATTTGTGTGATCTAAATATGGTGCATACAGTATGTGCAAATTGATTCCAGTTAATCATTTTTGACTGTTCTCTTAAATCTTGGTAAGTGAAAGCCTACTTGGATTGCCTTGGATTGCCTACTTGGATTTCTTGGTGGCTTTCAAAGGACTGATTTTTCCTTTAAATCTTTGGGCCCCGATCCAGTATATCACTCGGTGGCCTGCTTAGATTTAATCATGTGAGTATCCATAATGACTTGAACAGAAAAAAACTGTATGCTTGAATTCAAATGTGTGTTGACATATTTTGCTGCATGAAGGTCTAAGCTTGCTTCTTATTTTATTTTCATTTGATAGTAATTATTGGACAAAAATCTTGTCAGCTTCATGTTAGGTGATACTGGATTAGTTTAAAACAACAGAGCAGAATGGAATTAAATTAAATGCATCCATTATTCAGCACACATTTACTACCCTATTAATTAAAGGTTTAACAGGATTAATTAATCTAAACAACTCATAAAATTGTTGTTAAATAGTTTTGATGGGAAATGCATGTCTCATTAATTTTAAATTTATCAGCCTGAAAATATAAGAAGTATAGACATTTTAAAGGAATACTAACAGATAAATCATGTCTGTGATTTCTATAAAATTTATTAAATATATTTATTAAGACATTTTAAATAGAATGGTCATATCTAAAACATGTGGATAGTATGACATAAAAAGTCTATCTTAAAGATGAAATAAATTCAGATATTACTGAAAGGAATGTTAGAAAACATTATTAGTTGTAGCACCCTAGTATCCTGATCACAGTGCAAATTGACTTTGCAAATCATAGTTTGCCTATCTAATGTCTCCACTACAACTGAATTTGAGAAATACAGTACCTCTCCACTACCCCTTTCAATCTATTCATTTATGTTCTATTGGCTCTAAACCAACATAATTATCTTTGGGCTGTCTGAACTTTAATAATACGTAGAACAGCAAGTTACATGCTGGTTTTTTTTCTCTACTATGCTCAGATGAACCATAACCCCACAAAAAGCTTTCAAAATACACACAAACACATCTGACATGAGGACTTATGCAGCTGCATGGCCATGCCATTATTCATATCACTTTTTGTTTTTTTTAATGCATATTTGTGTGAAGATAAATGTGTTCATTTCAGTGTTTATGGAAAGTGACTGAAATAAGTCACAAATGCATCATGATGCATCTGTAACTGAATGTATACTTGCAAATGCTTTTGCTAATGCTTAGTGGTGCTAATATGGTTGAATTTCTAATCCTATATTAAGAAATGGTTTCTATGTACACCTCAAATATTGCCACAAGGAACATGAAAATAAGAGTGTTTCTATATTTTTTTTCTCAAATCTATAAAAACTAATAAAGCTATGTTATTTTAGGGTCTTTTGCAAAAATAACACAGAAATCATATAAAAAAGAAACTGATTAATGGGAACCTATATTCAGTGGAAACTTAGTCCTCCCTAATTCTAATGTCACTACGTGATGATTCAGGACACATAAATGCATGCAAGTGAATAAGTTAAGACAGGAGACAACAGAAAAGCACCATGCATTAGCGTCACTCATCTCGTACCTCTCAGGAGATGGCCATCTGAAAACTGTTGCAGAGGTTAACATGTTCGCAAGAATGGTTCTGATTTTCAAACTGAGAGGCATTAATAGAAACACAAATTCTGAAAAGATGTTACTTAATTAACATGCGGAAAGAGACATAAATTAATGTGTGGTTTTAATAATTGATTGTCACTACATAATAACTTCCATATTAAATGTGCATTAATTATGTTCAATGCAGAGCATTACAGTTTTCTTTTTCTCATATTGCTATGTGCACACAGCATTGTGAGGAAAGATTTTGTCCCTTCCAAAAGAAGACTTAAGACTGGGGTACGAGAACAATTTATCCTGAATATAATACAATGGGACAAGGTATCAATTCAGTTTGTCAGCTACTTCCCACTAAGAGCCTGTATGTTCCTACCATATCCTGAACACAGATTGATTCCAGTCTCCCCTAATTCCCTACATTCTGTAGTCAACATAGCTCAGACCAGTTCTGTGAAGATCCCTGTGTTCTGTAGAGTCAACAAAGGTTACACCTGCAAGGGCCACTTTGCTGGTGCAGTTACACAGTGCAACTGTCTATGCGCGACTGGCTTTTTTCTTGCACGCTGCTACAAAGAGGTCACATTTCACCCTCTGCCACCTGACTTGGTTGTGCCCATAAAAATTAGGTACTTTTTCTAAGCTATACCAGCAAAGTAGCTAGTTTGGTAGAAAATACTGTATCTCTGTTAGGAGTGTTGATATACTGATGTTGGCAAATCCTGTTGGTGCAAAGACCGCCTCAGGCAGACTTCAGAACTATAGTGCCCATTCCTGTATATGATACAGAAATAACCACATTAATCCTCCTGTAATATTTATAAAGATAACATCATGCTTATCATAGGATTCAGAAGTCCAAATTCTTACTGAACTTTCTGAACTTTCAGATTTGGGACAGATTTTCTTTTAATTTGTTGATTTCTTAAATTTGACTGTCGTAAGATACTTCTGCTTCCATGATTTTGGAAAGTAAATAAATAAGCATGAGGGAAGGAAAGAGGAAAATAACAGAAATATAAATGAGGAGTTTGGTAGAGAGTCACTGAAATTTCTTTCCTGATAGCTACTTCTGGTTTAGGATTGGAGTGAATTTTGGTTAAAAGTGTGTTGGTAGCAACAGGAATATCTTTAATGTATCAATTAGTGCATTTCAGCCTCCTTCATTGTATCTCATTTTTGCAAAATGCTGCATTGTAGAGCTTCATAAAATGAACAAATGGAGCTAATTAATGCCTTTTCACTAACTGGGCTTACTCTAATGTTTTTTTAAAATCTAAAACTAATCCTAAAGAGAATTATATGAGGATCTGATGGGATTAAAATTGTATTTGATTATGCTTAACAGTTTTTCTATACGATTACTTAGAAACTGTGCTCATATAATAGTGATGGACACCTGGATTATTTAGAGTAGAGCCTAGCTATTTGTCTTGCTGGAGGACAAACACTCCTATTGCTCTTCCAGCACGGAATATGTTTTCTTGCTTGTAGAAACTGCTAACCTGGACATACACAGACACCTATAAAAATAATTATAACCTGTGAACAGAAAGCAGACACTGAAAGAAATCTTGTGTGTGTAAAGATTCTGAAAGCCGTGGGTTGAATTAAGGAGGTGAGGTGTGAGGGCCAAGGTAGGGTGCTTGGCTGAGGTCCTTCATGGGCTGCGGGTGGGGATTCACCCATCAGGGGGGTACGTAGTACCCTGGCTAGCCAGGGTGCCTGTTTCAGGGCTTCCAGCCAGCAGGCCAAGAAGCTTCATTTGTACAAGGGTCTCTAGAGGCAGATCGTGTTCTTCAACAGATATTGTTCCTTTCTGCCCCAGTACCACTGGATTCCTCTGGCTGCTGCTGTGCCTTCTGCCACGAAGAGCCTTTAGGTGCGCTCTGCCCTCTGCCGCAGCTTCTCAGAACAGTGGTGCTATTGAAATAACATACCATTTTCTCAATTTCATTTAGCTCAGTAAAACTTGAGGAGCATTTTAATGCAAAGGCTGAAGGGAAGATATTTTTATCAATATCAGGCTTTTCACCTCACCTTGAGCTCTCGGTTTGCCATTGTCGAGTGTAAAATGACAGGTACATGTTTCAAGCTTTTTGTCTTGTAAGTGACAGTACATTTCTTAATACTGTCTTATTTTTGCTGGATATTTCTGCTTTAATTTCCTATTGTGTATTAGAGCCAGAACAAAACACTTGGAACTCTTGCAAAGCATGTGCTTTGAGTAATCTGCAAATAAGGATTGGCACCTTTGATCTTTATTCATAGATATGGCACAGCAGAGAATATCTGTGGTCTTTCTGTCCATAAGATCAAAGAAAGTGACTGATCTGTCTAGAGGAAATTCTGGTAAGCTTTCTTGACATTCTCCTTCTTCCTTCAAGAATAATAGAACATTTTTAAGGTGGAGGAACGAGATGTAAAGGACTTAGCCTACAGTCTCAGGTACTCTGCTAAGTCCTGGTCATGGTTCATCTCTTTTCCAAAAATTACTCATGCCTTGTACCCCACAGAAGGTTTCTAGGGTAGAGGGTCTTGTATTAACGCATTCAAGATGAAAGACAGGTCACCCTAGGCTGGTTCATTAAGGAGGAATAATCTTAACATGCATGTTTCTCAGGCATGAGCAAGAGGGCTCCCACCTTATTTAACCTCATTGGATTGTGGGTTCTGAAATAGTTGGTTTTGTGTTAGAGGGTGAGAAAGATCTCTTAAGAGATTACAATTCCCTTCCTGTCTTGTTTAAACACTGTAGGTTTTTTTGTTTGTGGGGTTTTTTTTGTTGTTTGTTTTTTGTTTTGTTTTGTTTGTTTGTTTTTGTTTGCAGTTTTTTTCTGGTAGCCTGAGAGCTCTTTCAGTTTGCATCATTCTTAAAATTCCTCTTCCCTTGACTGAAACATCAGCCAGGAACTTAATTCAGCTGGCAAGTAAACAGAGCCATAGCTTCCCTTCATGGAGAAAATGCTTGGTAAAGCGTTCTGCCATAGCTGTGGAGTCCTGTGCCACCAACTGCAAAGCCTTAACAGAATGCCAGCCCTGTTGTTGCATGCAGCTTCGTAGAGCTGTGGAAGGAAGCAACTCAGAAATGAAGTGGCTTGCTTGCTATCAAATCTGAAATTATTTAACACAGAAACAAATGAACGTTCTGTGTCTAACAGGACACCCTTCACTGATGCTTACCCAAGTAAGAGGCAAATAAACTTTCTTACACATAAATATAGTTGTAAATCTTAAAACAAAGTCTGGCTGCTTACCATGTACAATAATGAGGATTTATAAAACTCAAATCTAATGTTCCTTCATGTAGTTGAGGATTAGATGGATCTCTGAGGGTCACTTACATTCGTAGCAGTGCTTCATAGATGACTAAGAACCACTGTTGAAAACCAGCCACAAATACTTTGAAGGCATAATCAGAATATAAAATCATTGTATGTGGATAAGTAGTACCAGTCTAACTTTGCCTCACATCAAAGGTATTACTTAGCTCAACAGTACCTATGTCTTCAAGCTGCAGGGTTTCAGTTTGATTTTTTGTTTCTCTGTCTCAACTTCTGCTTTCTTTGTGATTGGAAGAACTCTGGAGCAGAGTACCTTCATTTCAAGTATGGTCTACACTTGTTAGGTATTCACAAAGATAATGTTAGTATGTACAGCATATTGCTTTGCACTATTATTGCCAGGATCTGGAAAACATGAAGAACATTTTACTGATCATCATCTCTTTAACATGAAGAGTGCTTCATTGGTACCTTTGCAACTTGCTGTGCCTAGTACTGGGCGGGGGAAGGGGGGAAATGTCCTTAAACTGTGATGGTTTAAGCTTTGCTATCTTTACTTAAAGACTACTTTAGCAAAATTATTTTTATGTCTAGGACTGAGCTGTGTCCTTCCTTTTGAAGACAGATTGTATATCAGTAATATGTTCCAGCTCCTGAATGTTTTTATTTTTCCTAACTATCACAGAGATCAGAAACCAAAGAAGCCTGTTCGTAAAACATTCAAGATACAGAACTGCATTTTTAAACTGATAATTAAAGTTGAAAGCATAATCTTTTTTCTCTCTTTTTTTTTTTTTCTTGAGGATCCTTATCAAGAATATGAATGTGCAAAATATAAAGAACATCTGGTAGAAAATGAGGGACAGCGTTCTGTACTAAATCTACCACTAGTTTCTAACACATTAGGCTATCTATCTGATTTATTCAATCAGCTGAAACCTAAATAACCAGGAAACATTTAAAAAAAAATGCTCAGCAGATATCAGCTCCTGAATAAGAAATCCTGCTGCGATCCTCCTTGTATCCACAGGACCAAGCTGGAGGTGAGATGCCTTCGAGGTGGGGCAGAACTGTAGGATCTGTAAAAGCCTACCTGTCTTACACCAAGCTGAATCTCCAAGTAAACTGGGAAATGCTGTACAATAGGGGAACAATTTTGATTTCTTTCCATACTTTTGCTGTCTATGCTACTTCTCCAGGGAGATATGCCTTAAAATGACCTGGGTTTGCCACTAGGTAGTTATAAAAGAGAACTTCAAATTCTTATTTAGCAGAGATGTAACTGTGTATGCACATCTTGCAGATGTTTCTCCAGCTTTTGTCTTAGAGTACCAATAATACAGTTTGTGGTCAAAGAAAGACATGAAAGAGCTTTGCTGTTTAGCCAGCTTGTTCAGTCATAACAGTTGACAACGGTGTTCACTATTGTAGCAGGCATGAGGTTATTAATAGTGAACCAATACTGGGAAGAATTGCAGCTCGATCCTTGTAACATGGCATTCTTATTAGCCTGGATGTTTCTAAGTCGTTAACCATTGTCATTTGGACGGTTGTGTCTTTATTTTGCTCAGTTAAGTTTCCATGTTGTCATTTGGGCATCCTGTCATTCATCAGCAGGGAGCTGGGCAGTAATTCGCTCAGTCTCTGTCAGAAAGTGGCACTGGAGCTCTGAAATGTTGCATCTCTACTTGAGAGTCAGAGTTTTATTCTGTTAGCCTGTATAACAATGTATCTGCTGTATGTTAATGAAGCTTGCTCATTAAGTGAATTCTTAAGTTTACTGCAAACAATAGAAGTCCTGGTTTTGCATTGCAGTACATCAGGATTTTGCTCATCCTTGCTTGCTATTAAAACAGTGCTGTTAAGTGCCATCAAGCCACAACATTAACAGCACCTGGGGTTCTGGCCTTTGTCTTTGTTTTTCCAGTACTAGAAATGGTAACGTGCAAACCAGAATGCATTGCAGGACAGGTCCTTCACAAACAATAACAAAAAGGAACATGTATTGTTTTTGTTAAAAATTGTTCATTTGTTAAAACACTCTTCGTGATTTCCCCATAGATCTTTTATCAGCCCTCCCCTGATTCTCACATTCACTGTAGTTTCTGTTGAAAAGGGACAACCTGTTTTTCCTACCATGGGCACAGCTGAACATTGTAGGCTTGAAGGTTCAGCTAAAAAACTGCAGGATGATTTTTGTGTAAACAGAAGGGGTACCAAGAGGGTCAGTCTGGGGGAGAGGAAATAGAAAAGAGCAGTGAAAAAGGAACAGTGCTATGAAACTAAGTACAGAAAGAAACTAAATAGTTTTTGTTCACAGCAGCAATCCAAAACGCTTTTGGATTAAGGACTTACTTAAATACTTGTTGTGTTATAGAACATCAAGCTTTTGCACTTCTGCTCAGGTGTGTTCCCTGGAAAAAGCTTTGGCTAACACAGAGAAAACTCACAACTGACTTTGGCCAAGTATGGTGATGGTATGGCCAGCTAAGGACAAAACCCAACACAGCAGCTATAGAAAGCGCAGAGGGGCAGATTAATCTTTCTGAAATTTGTTTCTGGTCTTCTCTTTCTGTGTGTTTGTCTTGTCAGATGATTTTGTGTAAAGACAAGATGGAAACATATAATTAATTAGACTCATTTTGCTGCCTGAAGGGCTTTTGTAGAAATGGCTTAAAAATCTACTCTTCCTGATTGAAACAGCTCCATTAAATGAATTTAAACATAGTGGATATAAGGAATAGGTAAAGTACAACTTCCTTTTGTTAATTCTACATAATATGCTGCATAAAAGTTATCACGTGCGTTTGTTGCTGGAAGGAATGTTTTAAGAATTTCCAGTGGGAAGAAAAGGCAGCATTTCTATAAAGACAGAACAAAAAAATTGTTTGTTTTTTATTACCTCTGTTGCCACTGTTCTGTAATGGAGACAAAAATTCTGAATTTATTTGCAGTAAAAGCCCTACAGTACGTAACACGATGAAGAGATAAATACAAGATTTTAATTTTAGGGCAACAGATAGAATAGAATTTCTAACAGAATTAATTCTTCAGAACTATTCTCTTGATAAATGAAAAGTGAAAGGAGACTTTTCATGTGCAAATGTATGGAAATTTATGTTTTTTCAAGGATTATTGTACTATATTTATCCTTTGAAAAAGAAACAGCGCTTTTCTAGGGTCCGAACACATAAACCCTTTCTGCCATGACCATATTTTGTATCTAAAAAGACACAGAATAGAGACACACAAATTTTGTAGCTGTCTTGTATTGTACTTGAAATGTGGAGTACTGCTAGGCCTGAAGGCAGAGGAGAAAAGAGAGAGAGTGTCAGGATGCCTGGAATATTTCCCCCCAGTTATTAAACAAGCGAATCTCACCACTTCTGTAGTTGCATGACAGGAGCTTCTGTCTATTACAAACTGAAAAAAAAGTATCTTTAGAAAGTCTTTACAAAATGCAATTAAGCTGTCTTGCTTGTTTCAGAATTATTTTGATGGTGATGTAGGAAGGGCATACATTTCTTTAAGTATGCGCTCACAACCTCAGTCTTCTGAGACACCTTTGACAAACACTCAGTTGGAGATATTTCCCCCCTGCCCCCCCCCAGGGTGCTTGCGGCTGATACGTAACTCTGATTTTCCGGGCAGCGGCTTGGATTGGTCTGTGCTTTAATGTTACCAAACAACTATAAACGTGAGGATGGGGATTCTCTCACCTATAGATCTATAATGCCATCTGCGTGTACAATCAAGGCAAAGAGCAGGAAAAAGACCCAGTTATCAGCTATGGTATCTTAAATCCTGGCTACACGGTTGTTCAAGTTGGCTAGAATGTAGCAGAGACCATAGCTGACATTAATTTATTCTGATGTTCTGTCTTCCCCATTTCATTATTAGGTATGTTTCTTTCTTTGCTTCTGAAATATTAATTCACTTTGTTTTCTGCTACTTAGGAAAATTTATTTCATGAGCAATTGGTAGTGAGTTTGTCTAAAAGGAAAGGGAGTAGCTGTTCTTGATATGATAATAGATTTGCAAATTTAGCTGTCAAAAAAGACCCTGAGAGGAAACTGCAGTAAAACTTTGTTTTCAGGTAAGCTCCACAGCTGTGTGCTGAGCTGCTATGCAAGACTTCTTCACATCCAGACTCTTGGAGATCAGGCACATCACAGAAGTAATGCCTTTGGCCCCTAAGGGAAGGGAAGAAGTCAACTGCAACACGTCTCTTGGACGAGTATCATTAGCTGAGCTGACTGCGGGTCAGCCAGGATTCAAAGGTAGCATAGTGGAGATCTGGGAATAAAAGAAAGAGAAAAAAAAAAAGACTTTTGCATAGGCTTTCCCACATCGTTCAGCACAGCATTCTTTTGCTTTTATTACGTTATGAGGAAAAGAAGCAGAAAAAGAAACAACCGGCCTTTCCAGCTACCAGGGTAAAAAGAAACAACCCCAAAACATAATCTAAAACGTGTATGCATGAAGAATTAACCGACATAATTTTTGTTTGGTTGGTTGGTTTTTGTGGTTTGTTTTTTGTTGTTTGGTTTTTTGTTTTTTGTTTTTTTTTTTTTTTGTGTGTGTGTGTGCGCTTTGGTCAACAGCGTCAGTATTTTTATGCAGGAGCAGGAAGGATTTCTGACTTTCGGTGGCATCTCCTGATGGGAAAAGACGTCGCGACAGTAGGTGGCAGTGCGACTCTTTCTTTGCCGGGCCTGAGGCGGCGGCGTAAATCCCGCATTTACAAAGCACAGCCTGCTCCAGATGCAGGCCTCAGGGCCATGTGCAGTCCTGCAATTCACTTCTCATTGCTGGGGCTGTCTCGTTAGGAGATTAACTGTTTAAAATGCAGTGGTAATGTGAAAGTTTTAATTGGGAAATCCTGTGCATGTTAAATTAATCTTAAGTACTTTTATCTAGAATGCCTGCTTCCGTTCCACGTCGCTTGGTATTTTTAACCACCTCACATTCTTTTTCATCATATTATAAACTTGAAATGGACCAACAATGCTTTTTACGTTAGAGTTTGCGGAAAAAATGCTTTAAAAAGCTGGTTTCTGAAGCCTCCTAAATCCTGAAGTATGAGGTTCCTAAATGCAATGTGATCTCAATGGTAGCCACGCTATAGGCAATTGACAGACAGTTTGTATCTATGGAGAGAATGCAGGGCAAAGGTTTCATCATAACCACAGCTTATGTTTCATGGATAAGCGTGTTATGCATTAGGAAATTCTGAGAACAACTGGGATTTGCAGTTTGAAAGGAAAGCAGATAGTAACTCAGCTAAACATTTAGGTTGAGATTTTCAAAGTGGCCCTGGGGATTTTAGAGGCTGGAATTTTAGGCTGCTTATAAAATCCTCAGCCCTTAGGCCTATTTTCTTTTCTTTAAAGGGCTTGTACAGATTTAATGTGACCACATCATACACACAGAAGTCTTGATATGTGGTAGAAGGGGGCAGGAAAGGGAGAAACTGAAGTTGCAACTCTGCCAAGGTATAAATTGTTTTCCACTTCTTACCTTACGTGCACTGCTCAGATTTTATCTGCGTACTTTTGTGGTTTCTTCTAAAGTCTTGATCTTTCTCAGGGGCATTGTACAGACCATTTGCTTGTCTCTTTGTCATCCCAGACATTTTTTTCAGAGGCAGAGCTCTGGGCACAGCACTGTGTGAATACCATTTCCAGATTTAGCAGCCTGGCAGAAATCAAACAGAGGAATCCTTGCTCTTGTTCTATATCGCCCAGCATAGACATTGCTGCAAACTTTAGAGTAGTCTACTAAAAGTAGAAAGTTAGCCATGCCTTTAACATACAGATTTTAGATTTTGAGATTAAATGGGATTATTTAGTAAAGAATAGCCTGGTTTTTTTTCTAAATGCCTGTGTGGCCAACGTTAAAGATCAGTCACAGAGCAAGAGGCCATTAAAGGATGAACTAACCCATCAAGATGCAGAGTTTGCCTGTGTGTTTGTAGGTAACGTCATTTCTGCAGATGCTGAACTGACATTAATAGGATTCAAAGATATCTGTTTTGAAGAGTGGATATAATTATTTGCATTTTGGGCTACTGAATGTTCTCTTTAATTCTTATATAAATAATGTAGCATGGAAATTATCATGTTCTTTATCAGGATTAAATTTAACGACGGTAAGGCTTTCCGGGATATGCGTCTCAGCTATGAAAGCTAAATTTCACATTCATCTCTTGTGTGGAATGCTTTCAGGGTAAAGAATATGAAGCCCACCCTTTGGCAGAGGAGTCAGAGTGAATCTGCCAGTGCTGAGGTTTTTATGTTTTTTTTAGCAGTTAATACTTAAAATGCAGATGCTCATGTTTGTTGTTTGCGTGATTTCAAGGATTCTGATGAAATTTTCCATCTGATCTAGTCTCAGAAAACCCAGGGAAATATGTTAAAGAGCACGATTCATGTCTTGCATTTGTATTTGCAGAGAATACGAAAACCATAAATATTATTCCAAATTATAAATCTTTTTATAAATTATTGGATCTTATAATTCTGTGTAACCCATCCTTTTATAGATGTTATATAATGCAAACAGGTGCTTTATTTTTGAAGGTGGTCTGATTTCATTTGCCCACAACACAAGATTAGTGTGTGTCCTTAAACAGTAAACCAAAATATGGGTGAAACCGCAGGGAGGAAATGGCTGAAGGCATTACAGGAAAGATACATCAGATAAGCCCCAATAAACCTACATATGTATAAATATATGATACATGTATATACACACATATGTATAATATACATTATGTATATTCTCTATATATAAATATACATATGTATGCGTGTGTATATGGAGGGAGGGGAATAAAAGGCTGAAGTAGTTTTAAAAGGAGATTCAGCATGATGAGGTATTTGGAGAGAAGAGGCACAAAACCACTAATCCTGGTTAAAAGGAAGATTTCCAAAGTTCTGAGAGAATTGTGATACCTTGAGAGCCAGGTCAGCCAGCTTTTTCAAAATTAAGTGGCTTAGGAGCATTTGTAGCTGAATGCTGTCTTTTGATAAGGGGAGAGGCATGTAAGTTTGAAAGGAAACTGATAAATGACAAATTGCCTTGCATGTAGGAAAGGGAAAACACTGAAAACATGGGAACGGATGATCTGCTGTCATATTGATGCCCAAAAAGATTGGCAGCAACTTCACGGATAACCTGCAATACTGACAAATGAAGTTCCCCTTCAAGCCTTCTGGTTAGTGATGAACAATTTGTGAGCTACCGTGGTTTGGGATAAATAAACCAATTAGCTATTAGAAGCAATATGTGGCCAGATGATTTCAAATGATGACTCTAGAAGAATCTGCATAAAAAAAATACAGGAAATTAGTAAATTAGAATTGATAACATCTGTTAATGTGCAACTTGTATTTTAAACAGGAAAACTGGATTTAAATTTGTATTCTGGGCTGGGCCACGTTTTCTCACTTCTCTAAATTTATGTTGCTATCAAAGAAGATGTACCAATTTAACTTAACAGTCTCTTTTGTTGTGTATGCTTGAGTACTCATGAGGACTATCAGGATGTCAGAAGGTTATGCAGGGCAAAGATTAGAGGTGACAGCCCAGCTAGAACTCAGGCTGGGCACTGCTGTAAAAGATAACACAACCTGGTTTTACAAGCACATGAGAAACAAGAGGAGGGCCAGGGAGAATCTGCGCCCTTTATTGGGTGCGGCAGGGAACATTGACACAAAGGGTGAGGGAAAGGCTGAGGTACTTGATGCCTCCTTTGCCTCCAGCTTCAACAGCAAGACCAGCTCCCTCAGGGCACTCAGCCCCCCGAGCTGGAAGAGAGGGACGAGGAGCAGAACCAAGTCCCCACAGCCCAGGAGGACACGGCCAGTGACCTGCTGCTCCGCTTAGACACGCACAAGTCTGTGGGGCCGGCTGGGATCCACCCGAGGGCACTGAGGGAGCTGGCGCAGGAGCTCGCGGAGCCGCTCTCCATCACTTACCAACAGTCCCGTCAAACCAGGGAGGCCCCAGCAGGCTGGAGGTCAGCCAGTGCGATGCCCGTCTACAGGGAGGGCGGGAAGGAGGATCCGGGGAGCTGCAGGCCTGTCAGCCTGACCTCGGTGCCGGGGAAGGTTACGGAGCAGATCATCCTGAGCACCATCACGCGGCACGTGCAGGGCAACCGGGGATCCGGCCCAGCCAGCACGGGGTTATGAGAGGCAGGTCCTGCTTCACTAACCTGGTCTCCTACAACAAGACAACCTGCCTAGTGGAGGAGGGAAAGGCTGTGGATGTTGTCTACCTGGGCCTTAGTAAAGCCTTTGACACCATCTCCCACAGCATTCTCCTGGAGAAACTGTCTGCTCGTGGCTTGGACTGGTGCACTCTACGCTGGGTTAAAAGCTGGCTGGACCCACCCAAAGAGTGTTGGTGAATGGAGTTACATCCAGCTGGTGGCCGGTCACACATGGCGTTCCCCAGGGCTCAGTGTTGGGGCCAGTCCTGTTTAATGTCTTTATTGATGATCTGGATGAGGGCATTGAGTGCATCCTCAGTAAGTTTGCAGGTAACTCCTGGCTGGGGGTGAGTGTTGATCTGCTGGAGGCCAGGAAGGCTCTGCAGAAGGGTCTGGACAGGCTGGACCTGTGATGCCAATTGTATGAAGTTCAACAAGGAAGTGGTGTGCTCTTAGACCTTGTCTTCACGAAGAAGGGCTGGTTGGGGATGTGAAGGTTGGAGGCAGTCTTGGCTGCAGTGACCACAAGATGGTGGAGTTCAGAATCCTACATGGAGGAAGCAGGGCAACAAGTAGGATTGCAACCTTGGACTTCAGGAGAGCTAACTTTGGTCTCTTCAAGGACGTCCTTGGAGGAGTCCCATGGGTTAGAGCTCTAGAAGGTAGCAGGATCCAAGAGAGCTGGCTAATACTCCAGCATCACTTCCTCAAAACTCCAGATGATTAGGAAATTGAGCAAAATGGGCAGAAAGCCTACAAGGATGAGCAAGGAGCTTCTGGAAAACCTCAAACAGATGAAGGAAGTTTACAGGGTGTGGAAAAAGGAACAGGCGACTTGGGAGGAATATAGGGATGTGGTCAGAACATGCATGGAGGCGACAAGGAAGGCTAAGGTCTGTTTGGAATTAAGTCTGGTGGAGGAGGTCAAGGACAACAAGAGCTTCTTCAAGTATATCAGCAGGAAAAGAATGACTAGGGAAAATGTGGGCCTGCTGCTGAATGAAGTGGGTGTCCTGGTGATGAAAGACACAGAGAAGGCAGAATTGCTGAATGCCGCCTTTGCTTCAGACTTCAGTGCCAAGGCCAGCCTCCAGTTTCCCACACCCTGGAGGCAAGAAAGGAAGACTTTCCCTTGGTCAAGAAGGATCGTGTTAGAGATCACTTAAAGAAACCTGACATCCAGAAATCCATGGGCCCCAATGGGATGCACTCCCAATGAGGGAGCTGGCAGATGGTGTTGCCAAGCCACTCTCCATCATCAAAAAGGACAAGAAGGAGGATCCAGGAAACTACAGGTCAGTCAACATCACCTCTATTCCTGGAAAAGTGATGAAACAGCTCATCCTGGAGGTCGTCTTGAAGCATGTGGAGGAAAAGAACGTTATCGGGACAATCAACAAGGATTCACCAAGGAGAAATCATGGCCAACCAACCTGATAGCCTGCTATGATGGAGTGACTGTCTGGGTAGATGAGGGGAGAATGGTGGATGTTGTCTACCTTGACCTCAGCAAGGCTTTTGACAGTCTCCCATAACATCCTCATAGGTAAGCCCAGGAGGTGTGGGTTAGATGAATGGACAGTGAGGTGGACTGAGAACTGGCTGAACGGCGGAGCTGAGAGGGCTGTGACCAGCAGCGCAGAGCCCAGCTGGAGGCCTGTGGCCAGCGGTGCTGCCCAGGGCTCAGTGCTGGGCCCAGTCCCGTTCAGCTGATTCACCGGTGACCTGGGCGAAGGCACAGAGCGTCCCCTCAGCAGGCTGGTGGCTGGTACAAAGGCGGGAGGAGCGGCTGATGGCCCAGAGGCTGCGCTGCCATCCGGCGAGAGCTGGGCAGGCTGGAGAGCTGGGCAGGAGGGACCTGATGGAGCCCAGCAGAGGCCGGTGCCAGGCCCTGCCCCGGGGGGGCACAGCCCCACGCACCAGCAGGGGCTGGGGGCTGCCTGCGGGGAGGCAGCTCTGCGGGGAAGGGCCGGGCAGTGCCGGGGCACAGCAGCTGCCCCCGGGCCGGCAGCCAGCCCCGGTGGCCCAGGAGGCCGGTGGCGCCCCGGGGGGCATGAGGAGGAGCGTGGCCAGCAGGCGCGGGGAGGTGACCCTGCCCCTCGGCTCTGCCTTGGGGAGGCCGCCCCGGGAGCGCCGTGCCCAGCGCTGGGCTCCCCAGTTCCAGAGACGGGGAGCTGCTGGGGAGGGCCCGGCGGGGGCTGCGCAGGGGGTGAGGGGCCTGGGCACCTCCCGGGGGAGGGCAGGCCGGGACACCTGCGGCTGCTCAGCCCGGGGAAGGGAGGGCTGAGAGGGCTCTGAGCGATGGCTGCAAACAGCTTCAGGGCCAGCGCCAGGAGGACGGGGCCAGGCTCTGCCAGCGGTGCCCAGCGACAGGGCGAGGGGCATGAGCACAGACAGCAATACAGGAAGTTCCATCTGAGTATGAGAAAGAACTTCTTCACCGTGAGGGTGACAGAGCACTGGGACAGGTTGCCCAGAAAGGCTGTGGGGTCTCTTTCTCTGGAGACGTTCAAAAGCTGCCTGGATGTGACTCAGTGAAACCTGCTCTAGGTCAACCTGCTTTTGTAGGGGGTTGGACTGGATGAACTCCAGAGATCCTTTCCAACCCTGGTCATTCTGTGCTTCTGTGTTGCTTCAGTGCCAGGTCCTGCACTTGGGTCAATACAGCGCTGTGGAATGCTACAGGCTTTGGGAGGAGTGTCTGGAAAGCTGCCTGGTGGGAAAGGACCTGGGGGTGCCAGTTGATGGCCAGCTGAACATGAGCCAGCAGTGTGTCCAGGTGGCCGAGAAAGCCAGTAGCATCCTGGCTTGCATCCAAAATAGCATAGCCAGCAGGAGCAGGGAAGTGATTGTGCCCCTGTACTCAGCACTGGTGAGGCTGCACCTTGAATCCTGTGTTCAGTTTTGGATCCCTCACTACGGGAGGTACGTTGAGGTGCTGGAGCATGTCCTAAGACGGGCAACAAAGCTGGTGAAGGGTCTGGAGCACATGTCTTGTAAGGAGCGGCTGAGGGATCTGGGAGTGTTTAGCCTGGAGAAGAGGTGGCTCAAGGGGGACCTTATTGCTCTTTACAACTGTCTGGAAGGAGCCTGTAGGCAGATGGGGGTCAGTCTCTTCTCCCAGATAACAAGTGACAGCACAAGAGGAAATGGCCTCAAGTTATGTCAGGGGAGGTTTAGGTTGGGTATTCGGAAAAAACGTCTTCACTGAAAGAATGGTCAAGCATTGGAACAGGCTGCCCAGGGAGGCAGTGGAATCACCATTCCTGGAAGTATTCAAAGAACGTGTGGATGTGGTGCTTAGGGATGTGGTCTAGTGGTGGACTTGGAAGTCCTGGGTTAACAGTTGGGCTTGATGATCTTAAAGGTCTTTTCCAACCTAAACGATTCTGATTCCATATAATGTTTTTGAGAAGTACCAAAGCTCTGGAAGTAGAGGTATTCCTTTTTTCTCCCTAACAAGTGCAACATGTTCTGCAGCAATGAGTCTATTTACTGGGTTACAGTCTTGCAGTGGGGTGAACAGTTACAAAGGTCACAGTGCAAAACAGTCCCCAAATTACTTAATACAAAGACTTTAATGGACTGTCAATGGGTATATCCACACCGTATATTACTGTTGTCCACACTGTAGGCCTGCAGAATATGACACAAATTCATCTCAAAAGCCACGCAAACACATTTCACACTCACAAGCTCCAGCTAATATTTCTGGCCTGTCTGTAGGGTGTGTTTGCTTCAGTTTAACACTGTACTGGCACAGCCATGTGGCTTTCAGTCTATTCTGGTTTGGCAGTTTGCTCACCTCTGTTCAGGGCATGAGTAGAAACAGACGTTATCTTCAAGCACTGGAAGTATACTTAGCAAAAGATGCCACTTGGTGATGGCTTTTGAGGTGTGGATGCCAGCAACTGAACTGCTATCAGTAATCTCATTTCACATAGCACAGGCAACATAAGTGAACCAGCATTCTTAGATTAAAATCCTTTTAGCTACTGCTAATCTGTGGTGAACAGTTGATCTAAAAATTAAAGGCTCTGTATTATTATTACTAATTCCCTGCCCCATGCAGTCCCCTTGCTTGTTTCATTGACAGAGCATTAATAACTAGTCATGGGAAGTATTACTTAGTTTCATTTGTGAGTTGAACAGCTGCAGTGTATCGGCACTTTTAGTCCTCTTAATTAAACTTAAAAATACAAAACAAAAGCAAATACTTGCAGCAATCAATAAATATTAAATGCAATGTATTGAACACAAACTTATGATTCTATGGTACGTTGCAATAAAAGATTCTTGGAAAAAGATAAAAGCTGGTCTGTACACTCTTTCTCAGAGGGCATAATTTGCTAAGTGTCTTATAGCACAAATGGGGCAGAATTTCCTTTTCGGGACTACTGCTAGAACTTCATCTTAAATGGTTCATAAAACATACATAAGGTTCACAGATAAGTAGTTGTATAAATACATACATTAGCCAAGAAAGAGTGTGAGGTAAAAATCCATTAATAGCTACAGAGCTAAATATTCTATGCAAGCAGCACATTCTAATTGCAGAGTCCTCTAAAAGAAAACATTCCTTAAAGAATCAGAATGGCTACAATTACACACAAAGGAAAACGTCTTTTAAAAATTTTTGGTATTCAAATGTTAAATTTATCACTTGCCTGTATGCTGTCTCAGGATATCAGATAATGAAAACTTGTTAGCTTTTCACATTAACGTACTACCCAATTTATGAATTTCACCTTCCTAAATCTTACTTCCCTAGACATCAGGTTGGATTTTCAGTTGTCTCTATATCCATTGTTTAACCTTAAATACTTATTTTAATAATGGATCCTACTGAATATTAAAATAAGGTGGTCCTTCTTGCATTACTAGTTTGTCATGAGTTGAATTAATCACAGTTGAACAACTTTTTAAAACTATGCCTCAAGAGTTTTCAAACTATTAAATATTTTTCTATTATAAGGACTCAGAATTGTTCACTGCAGAGAATAAAGTACCACTTTTGCATACATTACACAAACATTTTGTGCTTTGTGAATCCACAATAAATTTTCTTGCTGATTACTCATGTAATCTAAGGATCTCCTGCTGTTTTATGGAGAGTCTTATTAATTTCATTCAAGTAGTAAAATTAGCACCTGTAGAGAGGCCTTTATGATTTTTAAACTTTTATCATATTTATAAGAACCTGATTCATTTATCATGTAACAGCTGGTTTATTTTATCTCCAAAAATGCTAATTGATTCTTAGGGATTTTTAATGAGAACACCCCCGATATTTAAATAAGAGAAATTATCATATAAGCAATGCTGCTTATTGGTGATAGATTCAGGTATGATCACCAGATCTGGAAGCTGGATTGTTTTGGGTTGAACACTCAGAATTTAAATGTTCCTTTTGAAGCCAGAGGGAGTGCTGAGACATTAGTGTGGAACCTCCTTGGCTCCTCATGTCAGTAGGAACGGAGTGAAGTACTCATTTGCTGATGTGTATCTGGAGATTTTGGTTTTGGAGTTTCAGAGCTTTAACTGGTGGATTCAGTTATAGAAATATCACAAATAGATTGTAGAATACCAAAGACTCATGATGAATTTCAAGAAGGGAAGCATCAGGACATTGTGAAAATCGGCCTTCCAGCTGAGGCAGAGAGGAACAGAAGTCACATCTTCTTTTTGACTCTTGTTTGATAAGCAGGCTTCTGTCATATATTTGAATTATATTGTCTTTTTCTTCTCTATATGGTTGATTCCCAGTAATGCAAGTTTTTAGCAAACTTGTACATACCGTCTTAGATGAAACATGTTAGGATAAGTGCTAATGTTATAATGAGGACAGTAAGATTAGAGTACCTAAATGAATACAGATGAATATAATGTTATTGTTTACACACACAAAATGTTTTGGGAAAATAATGTAATCTCTTTCCCATGAGTTAAATTCTGTACCTATAGCTTGGAGGTATTTTTATATTTCTTATCAAAACTGCCTATTTCCATTTGTAGAGGTGACTTGACAACAAAACCAGAGTGTTGAGTATGCTTTGTAGAGGGAGAGACAATGTTAGGTCCCAGAATACAGACTTCTGTATGGTGGACAGAAGTCCATCATCAAACCCTATGCTCATTAGACATTCACCTTTTCATTAGTGTCTGTTCAAATAGGCTTGGAAAGGTGCTAGTCTTTTCACAAGAATAATTGCTGGTGGCTCATTTTCAGACAGGAAGCATAAATGAATGAAGTGGTTTTCTAATGCACATATGCAGAGGATTGAAACGTTCCTTGTTTTTTTCAAGACAGTCTTACATTTTGTGGCACATGTTTCTTAAAAATGGTATTCTGTATGGTTTCACTTTGACTCCTTGAAGTGCAAATGATGTCTTTTATTATCCCAAATGGGACCATAAAACTAACAAGAAATTCTATAGTAAGTGTAACAGCGACTGATATAATTTTGACATTTATGTGGATTTCATGTAATTTCTTCCAGGGGAAATTTCTCCATGATACCACAGTGAGAAGTCTTTTTAAGACTGTAATTGTTTTGAATTTTTTGTTTGTTTGGTTTTTATTTACACATATCTGTTTGATAAACTAGTTTGGTATGTTCTTTACCCAGCTGAGTGGTGTGTTCGTTCTAAAGCAGATTCTAAAATCCTTGATGATATAAGATCTCAGTAGGCTGCATGTGTGAAATTGTAAGTGCTGAAAACTGTTCAAATAGAACTCTTTCAAATAACAGAACAGTTATTCTATTATTATTTTTTTCTGAAAGATTTTTTTTTGAAACATGAAAACTGCTTTCATTTTTCCTTGCCTTCTTGAATACCAAAATTAAATTTAGAATCTGACACAGAGTGTTTCAGTTTTCGAGTATGAGCTATCCTGCATTCTCAAATAGAAGTTTAAGCTCAGGTATGACACCCCCCATATCTCTTGACTGTAACTCTAGCAGGCCTTTGGGTAGGTCACAGTCTTGTAGAAAAGATCTGAAAGATTTATTGTGATCCCTTGATTCTGTGGTGTCTTAATTGCTTTTGATGACAATCAGTGGCCTGTATACCCTGATAATTATGGTGGAAATAATAATTTAGCAGAGTTGAGACTCTTGCAGATAATTAATACTCCTTTTTGTTACTACAGAATTAACTGCTGCTTCAGTTTCAAATCAAACTGTATACAATAATGAACCACAGGTTTTTGTAACTGCAAAAAAGTAAAGTTAGGGAAAATATGTGGTTCAGCTTTTTATTGCTTAAAATAATTATGGCCTAAAATGACAACAAAAGGCATTGATTTATAATAAAACCAATAATTGGTTTATTGTAGAAGGAAACACTACTTAGATAAATGTCTTTGAAACTTATGAAGGAGAAATGTATTTGATATTATATATTTCCATGTCCTATATCTCCACCTCTATTAATAAAACTAATTTCACTTTATATGTATGATTTACACATTAAGTACACTGTTATTGTCTGTAAAAGTGATTGAAGTTTGTAATACCGTGTCACTATCTTAGTAATTTCAGTTTGCTAAACCATTTTACATTGTACTTGTTTGCAATGTTTTTACTATAACGGATTGTACTCCTGCCTATTTTTTCAGATATTTTCTGTCTAAGGTGTAGTCACAATTTTTTAACATATAGATAGCAAAGGTCTAAAGACCACTAACAATGCTTATTTTTCTTTAGTTATTTGTCCATCTACAGGGCAATAATAATTAACACATGCATGTTATGGTCATTTGTTTTAAATCTGAAGTAGTCTGAATGTTGTGAAAACCTTTTTTTGTGACCTTGCCTCCATGTATAAAACCCACAGAGGTGTTAATTGGACTTATTTTAGAGAAATTTTGCAAAAAAAGGGACCTAACAGACTTGGGATGTAAGTTAGGTGAATTGACACTGGTAGTCTAATTTAAGAACAAGAAATACACTAAATAATGGCATATTTTCTTTCATCACCAGAGTACTCTGTTCTCGCTTTAACTCACAAAAACATTTTAAAATCCTGTATTTAGTCACCATCTAACTTCAGAGAACATAATGACCATGAATAACTATTACACTTTTTTAGAGGTATATCAAGGAAACTCAGTAGAAGATTTGAAACAATTACCCCATTTGGCTCACTGTCATTTTATCATGCTTACATTATATTTTTCTCATTTTTGAGTGATCACTTTAAAAAAAAAAAAAAAGACAGTAAAATCATGTCAAAGTTTCCAAATATATCAAAACTTATGAACTATCTTTCCACAAAGAATCAGGTTTTTTTTAATATGACCGAGGACGTAATTTTCCCCTCTGATTTAATGTCTGATATCACAGACCATATCAAATATCAAATCCATAAATTTGACCCTATCAGGTAGGTGCTAAAACATGATGCCTGTTCTTGAGAATCCTAAATATCTCTTGGGTATGTGGCACTGCAGGTAAATATGTGTGCCACTGGAAATAGGCTTAGCACTCCCAAGCCCACATCCCATCAAATCAAATCAACACCAGTATTATTGACTAGACAAATTTACATGAAAAAAATTGTTCTAGTTTAATTTATGAAAGTATAAGGTGAGGTAGGTTATTACAAAATTGGAAACAGAGTTGCAAACAGGATAAAAGAACACATAATCAACATCTACCCAAAGCAAAGGTCTCTTAATCTAGATTTCTTTCAGGGTATTTACAAGCATTTAGAAGAAGTGGGGAAAATCGATCACTATCCTGCTGGTTAAGGATTATTTCCAACAACTCAAATGTTTCTTTGGTTGCTGTTTGCTAGTTATGCCTCTGCTTCATTTGCTATCGAGTGCATTCATGTGAATCTCAAGGGTGCATTCTCTTTTCCTACTTTTCAGTATATTGGTGCCATCATACACAGGCAGCTCATGTTTGTCAAGGTTACACGGGTATCACTTCAAGGGAGATGGTGCCTCAGTAAATATTGTGTCTTTGGCTGCCCTTGTGTTATCCAGAGAGATAATAAAACTGGTTAGCAAGCAGAGCTCAATCTCTTTGAGCCACAGTCTGCTCAGCCTTTGAGCCTTAAAGTTTTGTCTCTTGCTTTGGGCCTGACCTGACAACCAGCTGGGAGACACTCTCTGCTGGGAATACTTGGTGAATATATCTGGTCACAAAGCTCCTGCGAGGGGTGTCTGCAGAAGGTGCTGTTAAAGCCTTGCAGTGTTGTCTGGCTATGTTGATGAAAACACAAATTATAACATTGTCTTGCAGGTCAACAAAAAGATATCAGACAAACTCTAAAATGCATTCTAAGAATTGCCCATCTCTTTACTTTCCTCTGAAAGATGTTTGAGTTCATTTGACCTCGGCTCTGGTTTCCCTGCAAAGTAACAGAACAGTCAGTTCTGTTCAGACAAATTACTTTGCCTTTTAGATGCCTGGACTATCATCATGCTAACTGTTATTCCTTACTATATACATGTACTACAGCACATGGTTATCACACTAGCATCTTACTAGCTTTCAGCTTGTCCTTAGTATCATGTAGAGAACACATAGACAATGAATCTGAGAATATGATTTTATTTGGATTGGTCTCTCCTTTACATATGCAGATACATATTTACATATAGACTACATACAGTTTTATACACAGTTGTGCTGGCAGGGATCTCTTCATAGTAACTGGTATGGTGCTATGCGTTGGATTTGTGATCAAAACAGTGTTGATACACACCGTTTTAGCTGTTGCCGAGTGGTGCTTTTGCACAGAGCCAAGGGCTTCTCTGCTCCGCAGACCACCCCATCAGCGAGTGGGCTGGGGGGACACCAGGAGCTGGGAGGGGACACAGCCGGGACAGCTGGCCCCTGCTGACCCAAGGTATGGTATGATATCCCATACCATATGGCATCATGCTCAGTAACAGAAGCTGGTGAAAAGGAGGAGGAAGGTGGGGGACATCCATGATGATGGCATTTGTCTTCCCATGTAACCTTTTCAAGTGAGTTCCTGGAAGTGGCTGCCTATCTGCCTGCTGATGGGAAGCAGTGAAAGAATCTCTTGTTTTAATCACTCTTCCTATTCCCTCCCCCATCCCATGGAGGTGTGAACCAGCAGCTAAGCCCCACAAAGGTTAACCCATTAATTGCAGTTAACTTACAACAAGAATTAACTAAAATAAACCTGCCTTCTCTTATGTTTTGAGTGCAACCTTTATTTCAATTTTCAGCACCTTTGCAAGATAGGAGATGTAGCCCTCACCTGCAGTTTTTGAATTCCTAAATATATCCTTGAGATAAAAGCTGGATGTATATCCAGGTGTGAGATGATTTCTGTATTTATTTCTATGGAATTATTGCTGTTTACTTAATTAGCACCTCATATATTGAAGATATACTGTATTCTTAAGTTATTGATTTACTATAGCCTAAGAGCAATATTTAAAAAAAAAAAAAATTCAATTGGAAGTTTACTGCAGAGTATTTGGGAAGAAATTTGCTTAAGTATGAAAGAACACAGTAGAAAATATACTTGCTCTCACACTGAAGAAGTGAGATTCCTCTTTCTGGAGGACTGTTAAAGAAGTCTTTCTGTATTCTATTTTTGAGGAACCCATTTTGGAAGCCAGTGAACCCCCAGATCATGAAGTATCAACGATGCCAACAAGCTGAGTGGTTGTTATTTGCAATTAGTCTTTTATAAATTGTGCTGTGACATCGTAAAATTGTGTATACCACCTTTGGAAAAATGATGACCTGTATGACTTCCTATGTAATAAGGACACTGAGAGCTGTGTTGTGTCATTTAGAAATCATTTAGGACTATTGGTAATAAAGCACAGGTAGCCTGGGATTTGTTTTATACTCGCAGTACTCTAATGAACCATTTATTAAAACCAGGACTGAAATGACTCTGACATTTTTTGGCTTTCTGAAGATCACTCAGGAACTGCAGTGTAGGTCGTCAGAGAAAAATAGATCTTAAGGCTCTTAATAAAAGTCACCATTTAAATTATATCAAATCACAAATTCTGGCACAAATTCTTTAAGGGCAGAATGGAGGATTAAATCTTTCTGTGAAACTTCTTTTTGATCATGCACTGAAATACAAGAATTAATGTCTGATAGCAAAACGCCTTTGATAGTGAAGAAAGATTTTGAAATGACACCTGCTGGAAAAGGAATAAAGTGATGTCACAAAAGCTGTGTGTACAAATATTAACCTCTGCTCTCTTCTCACTCCCTTCTCCTCATTTGGATTACATATGCATATTTTTATATTAATGTTCAGACAATCCAGTCTGGTGATGCAGAAATTGAATGGTCTTCTTCCTGAACTGAATTTGTTCTCTTACCTTATTGAAGTAAAGGTTTAGAAATATTAACAATGCTTGATATAAATTATATTAAGGTATTGCAGTAAGAATTTAAATGGCAGCAGTTACATAATTCCTATATTGTGAATAATCTTTGCTTGAGAATTAACTTATTAATTACAGCAGTTAAGTGTAATTATTCTGCCTCTTAAGGTACCTTATTATTGCTTCTTAACAATAATACAAATTCTGCCGAAGGTAATTATCATAACAATAATTTAGTGCGCACTTTTGATCTTGTTAGGAATACAATATAATCTTCGTGAAATGATCTTTTCCATGTTAATCAGTCATTCACAAAGCTGTCTTTCATCTTTCTTACTCCTCCGAGAAGTGGATTGAAACTTGGTAATTGGAGAGGCAATGAATGACAGCAGAGAATGTACTTCTGTTTCATGGTCTGGTTTTGACCAAATAATGAAATGCTTGCAAAAAACCTGAATTAAATATCTTCACAGTAATATAAATGTTGCAAATTTTAATAATTCACTTTAAACCCCCTCCATTTTCCCAGTCCCAGAACTCTCAGATGTATAAATTCTTTATTGAATCGGTATGTCACCAGATATTACCAGGTAAGCGAAACGATTCCCCCCCCATTGTGTTTTCTATTTTTTTTCATCAGAGTATGTTGGATTTATATACTTTCTTGCATCTGGGCATAATTTCATAAAATTGGCAAACCCCCATCTATTTAAAAAAAAATCAAATTATTTATAAAGTACATCTAGCAAACCTGTTTTTTATTAGAAGCATAAAGTTTGATCTGATTATATTTTTTTGGTAACAAAGATAAGTTTATTAGCAATATTGGTATTCCCTCTCTCACAAACAATTGCTTTTCCCTTACATCTGTATTCAGGTGACGTAAAAAAGAAGCAAACTTCCCTGTGAAAGAGATGCTCTAAACCAATGGGTATGGATATCACTTAACCCTTAAGAATAAGTGCACTGAAGTAAATTTTTGTTTATTAGTTCTGGCCTTGGAGAAGTTTCTCTACAAGTGTAAGATTGACAGTGAAGAAAGATGAAAACTTTCTCATCTAATATATGATATTAGTTGAACAAACCTTTAAATTATTTTGCAGAGCTCCTGAATAATTGCTGAATTGTCTAAAATAAATATTGTATCCATAGTATGACACATGATCACCTCTGCTAATCCCCAAAATTATTAATCTCTTTTGTATGGAGATCTTTGTCTGCTGTAAATAAATAGGGACAAGGCAGATTTTAAATTTATGGTCCAAACTCGTATAACTAGCAGCCAAAGCCTGTTTAGTGCTTTATGTTTGACAGCCATAACAAGCACTTACATTTATAAAAAGTATGTTTTTTCTAGAAAGGTGTCAAGGGATTTTGAAATAAGAAGTTTGATCTATAGTAATTCCTAGGTGTTAAAAAACACATGGATCGAAAACCAGTGTGGCACATACGAGGAACAAGGTCTCTTCAAGGCTACCTGCTTCTCATAGCATAGTAAATGCTATCAGTGTTTACACGTGCAGTGAATATCTGCTGACCATGTAACACAAATTGTTGGCATTCAACATATCTTTTTTCTGTTTTATATTGTAGTCTTTGTATTCATGTTTCCACAGAATTGTTTGAAAGGGACAACTTCTGGCTTCATTCAGATATTTAACACGCTCACATTGTTTACAAAGCATTGAAGAATGCTTATTTTGACTCTAGGAGACTAGTAGGATGTTAGTGTTTAAATCAATTCTGATATACGTTGCTCAAAATAGCATTTATATAAGACAAATTATGGTAATTGCAACAACATAGTTCTATTTCTATATTCAAGATTTAATGTATTTTCTCCAACTTTCCAAACTGTTTTTTTTTTTATTTTCTTAGGAGATTTTTACTCTAGAGTTTTTTACTTGTGCATAATGTGGATGACTCCTTTATTCAAAATACATTTTTATTTGGGGATTTATGCCATTTGGCTTTCTTAAATTATTATATAATAAGTGTCCAGAGTTTTGTTTTTTGTTACTTAAGAAAATATGAATTTTAAACTGGAGATTGGCTCTGTTTTTTCTTAATAGTTGCTTCTACAATGTGAAAAATATTCTTTATGGTTTCAGATTTTGATTTCCATAATTACCTGTGCAACAGTAGGTGACAGCAAGGATGCTGAGTGTGCACCAAAAATAAGGAACCTTTATAAAGTTTTGAGAATATTAAAATTTCACTCCAGTGAAACTTTAATTGCAATACAGTTTAAACAGCCAATTTGTCACATATGCAAAGACAATGGGAAACATTATTTTTTGGAGGTTTTTTTAAAGTGCCAACCTTTTTAGAAGTACTTCTGTAGCCAAATTTCATGTTACTTGTGTGATTCTGAAAACATTTTATTATGATAAACGTTACATGAAATTTATAGTTTGATTTTTATAATACCTGAGAGAAATCAGTATCTAGAATCTATTTTTTTTAAATTACTTAAGTTTTAAAAATGACTGGAAGACTCTCAAAATTAATTTTTCATCCTCAAAGGCAATGCCTTTGAAATATGAGTCTCACTTCAATAGCTTATCTTCCTTCTGATTTATTTCTGTTTCACTGTGCTACCTGTATTACTGTGGCTAGCAACGTAGGTTTGCTTGAACGGACAAAGTTCCATTGAAACAAAAGCCTGAAAAGTCATTTAGACAGTAAATCTTTTACTGCAGTATTGTAATTTTACAGACAGGTTCTCCGCTCATATATGTGGGTGTTAACCACTATTCAGAGCTCCCAGAATTTAATCTATTCATGAGAGCAATACCCCAAAATTAAACAAATGTCATCAGTAGTAAAATTAAACTTGCATGCAGAAAAAGAGAAGCCGTAATACAGCATGTGATCAGGATCCCATCATTCACACAACTTACACTTGGAGCAAAGTTTTCTCTGGTTTTTATTAGATATTGCTTAATTTCAGTAATAACTAAAATGTCTCTGTCTGAGATATAGTGTAGCTTACACCAACTCAGAAATTGCCCACCTTCTCCTGAAGGATTGTCAAAATCAGAATATGCTTCCCTTTTGGAAATGAAAAAATTTAGGAAAGTGAAAAAATGTATTTAAGGTAAGTGCATAAACACTCCATATCACTGCCACTCACTCTCCTCTGTTTTTAAATCCTCACTCAGTCTTTCTCATTGGTGGTAGTAGATTATGGGGTGTCATTCAGCTCAGGTCTCTGACTGCCCTGGTTGGCAGTCCAGCTGAAGCACACAGATGCCCTTTTCAGCAAGAGTGGAGAAGATGAGGTGATGCATGCCCTTATCTCAGCAGATAATCAGGATACTGTAGGATGCATACATTGATTTCTCAGTTCAGACTATGAGATGAAGGATTGTTTTCAATACTCTGTAGCCCTGACTATATTTTGAACACAGCCGTAATACTAAAAAGTCAAACAAGGTGATTCTCATGTTTTTTCAAACGGGGGGGGGGGGGGGGGGGGCGCGGGCAGGGAAGACTTAACAGCTTTTGAAGGTAAAGGGTATTCTACCAGGGCAGCAAAGTTATTATTTTGTGAAAGTGCAAATCCGAATACCTTCATTCAAATCGTCAGTAGGAGTGGACTGCATTATGCCAGTGATTCTGTCATGTCTTCCCATTCCAACTGATGGCATGACAAAGCAAAATATCAGAAAACTGATCCAAAATGACATAACAAAATCTTACTGAAACAAACAGAAGCTTTATTTGTAATTTCTTTAAGTAAGCCTGGGATTTCATCCCCTTGGCTGAATGCTATTTGATTAGCGCATAGCTCAGACCCTGCTGCTTGGGTAGTAAGGAAAATCAGAACTGTGTTTGGCTTAAAGACAGTGTTAAATTTCTGCATTCCTTCTTGCATTTTTAAGAGAAGTTACTAAATACTAAATAGCTGTCTTGGCTGAGGAAAAGGTGACTGGCTGCCAACCAATTTAAGATATTATATGTACATATTCATATTATTAGGAGAATTCCCTGAGCAAGATAAAATACATCCTGAACAGTTCTAGGAACTGTAATAATATTCAGTGGCATGGGATTGTCAGCAGATTTAGATGGAGGAACGGAGGAAAGTTCAGAAGAGATGGATGAAGAATTAGAACATGATTAGCATGCCACACTTAAAGAGTTTAGTGTCTGCTAATAGCAAAATCTGAGCGAATTCTGCATTGTTACCACAGCAAGCATTAGCATAGCTCTGTTGCTCTACATGGTAAGTAACGTGGCAGGAATTGAGTTGAGACACTATTACATTTTCAAATTAAAAAAGGATCAATATTATTCAGCACCAATATAATGAAAATGACAGAACTCTGTGGAAGAAGTAAAAGAAGAATCCTTGTTCTAACTTAAGATGGGCAGCCACCTCTAGAAATAATGGAACGCGATAATGCTGCACTGATTGCCTTTTATTTTTGAGAGATTTTTTCAAATGAGGAAAAGTCGCTGCTGCATTAAAGAAGATATTATGAAGAATGCCGGTGTGTATGTGCGGGTTGATAAACAGAATAGAAAATGTGTTTGTGTCATCTTTACATCTTTTATTCTTAAGAATCAGACTTTTGCTTTAATACATGCTGATACCTGAGAGCCTGACATCCTTTCTGAGATATGTGCAGTCTCTTTACATAGTACCCACTAAAGCTAGATAAAAAACAGACTTTTTGCTCTGGCAAGACTTTTATGAAAACTTGAAAGCTCTGTCCCAGTGCAATATGGAATCAAGAAAGCTGCTAGAAATCTAGAAAGTTAATGGGCCAATAATATTATTCCCTGCCCGTCTTTATTTCTGAATATCTAACATGCTACTCTTTTTCATTTACTTGTATGGGATTTTTTTATGCCTATAACAGAATACGAAAGATTTGTATTTTAATGATAAATTTAATAATAATTTGGATACTTAGTAATAAGATACACTAATAATCAGAAATATAAATAATTACAAATGGAAAGATGTAAGGAAAGTCTCTAGGTTTGATTTGGAGGGAAAAACACTTAAGTGTTAACTGCTTTAAGGGCATGTTAATGAAGTTTTCTTTCTTGGCTACAGGTCGAACATTTCAATTGTGCTTAATTTCAAAAATATATTTTGAATAATGTGAAAGAACAGGTCTTTTTCATGACATTACTCACAAACCTACATAAAAGTCATGTTCCTCTTGCTCCTGAGGTAGTTTTATTGTCTATGTGTCTCTGTAGCTGAGTTGTGTTTTTTAAGGGAAATCTCATAACCCTTTTGTAACTCTGGCTTGACACTTAATTAGACTTGGCTGGTCTGATGAGGTTGCAGCAGTAATTATGTCTGCATATCCTTTTTCACATGAAATATTTAGTTATTAGCCATTGTCAGCTCCTCTGGCCTTTTGAGAAGAGGGAGCCAGCTAAGAATTCTAACAGCTATTTCAAAAGTCTAATTACCTAATGCATATCTAATTCAAAAATAAATGTGGACATTGGTAAACATTCTTGGACATTTTGAGAAAAGCTGTCTGAAATAATTGAGCAGTCTAGACAATTTATAGATATCTGCCATTATGCAAGTGTAAGCTTGACTCATTCTAATTACAGTTTGCATTTGTCTGGATCTTGCCCAGTGCTAAATGACAGAGGTGACACAGAATGGCTTTACCATAAATACTGAATACTGCACATTGCATCAAGTACAGTGCTTCATATAGCATGGAATTATTTCCATAGAGCATAGTATGGAACTATTGACCACAGTAAGTATCTGATAACTGTATAATCAATATTGATTAAATACATCAGAAGTGGTAGTAACTACTACCTATCAATCAGCCGTTTTTTTGTTACATCATAAATTGCCTATATATTTCTTGCTTGTTATTTTCACTTCCTTTTTAATGATTTCATAATTCTAGAAATGCTTTTTCTATATCAGGGGACTTCATTTAACAATGCATTTTAACAATGCTACCACTGTTAGTTAAATCTATGAGATGGTACTCCTAGCTGGTTGTGATCAGAAGACGGAAGTTGTACATTTAAAAATATATGTTGTATATACCTTGTCCATTCTTCACGTTAAAAAGGATTACATCCTTATCAAGGGGGCAAATGTATTCTTAATGTGTAAGTTATGTATCTTTTTCTTTTACTGTAGCTTTCTGCATTCTTAGCATACTGTCTCCCCCTGCATGTCTGGATCTCATATGCAATTTATTTAGAAGACCCAATTTACATGATTGTATCCTTCCTGATTGGCATTGTCAAATACTTAGAAGTCAGTTTATTATTACTTTTTTGAAAAGAAACTGCTGTGGGGCTCACCACACAGCGTTAGCCATTCCTTGCCCAAGTATAGAGATAGATTACTTGATTGCATGTAGAGATGACTTAAGTTAAAGAAGAGATCTGAATAACTCAAACTTAAGGAAATGTTATTCGAATTTTCTAGGATGTATCTAGAATTCTTATTTTGGAAGAACATGACAGCTTTATAGAACTTTCAGTTTGTTTAGTGCTCTTTATGTTACCATGCAAGGAAAAGGAGTAGCAAATAGGGTGTAAACTCTAAAGTGTATTCCTGTAACTTGTACTATAACGATATTTCTGTTTGCATTTGTAGCTTTCTTTGGTAGCAAACAAAAGAGACAGGATGGGGGTTTCTAGGTCTCCATTCTACACGTTAGCAGCTTTCTGCAGTTAGAGGAAGCAGACCTGTGTTTGGAATGGGATGCATGGTATGCACTGGGTGCAATGTTTTAAGAGCTGGCACCCAGCCATCTTGATTTATGTCATATCAGCTGTTAAGCAAATATATATGACACCGAGCCAAACATTAATCATGGTTTAATTGAGTTGATTTATGGATATGAGGCAGAGAGAGAACATCATCTTCATGCAACAAGTATCTTACTATTCCAGATGTGCTGTGAAGAAGTGACTTTCTCTTTTTTAGGAAAATAGCAAAAGGTACCTTAAAAGACAAAGGTATCATGACAGATACATATCTAAAGCTCTAGTAACTCAGTAGATAAAGGCTTAACATAACCACTGTTTGCTAACAACTCTGAGCAGCAGTGCTCTGCAAAGGGGAGAGACAGAACTTAATTTGTCATTAATTTCTTCATATTAGGAGGTTTATTCATTGACATGTCTGGTTTACAAGACACAGAATCACTCAAGATCTTTTTGAAATCCAGTAGTCTGAGCAGCTCTCCAACAAAAAATCATGAACTCAAAAATGAAATTTCAAAACAGAAAGTTGGAGGATGATAAAACGTTATTCTCAAAGTGCTATATTTTGTTTTTAATTTTCTCTCATTTATTTGTACCTTCTTACACTATTTCTATAAATAAATCCTGATTGGTCAGTCTCTGCATAGTTCACAAAAATTATAAGATTTTTTAAAAACTGACTTCGAAGTGATATGTCTTGTTTCAGTTATGATATTAATGAAATAAAAATTCTAATATAAATACCTATATTCTTTTTAATAATAACCACAAAGTTAAGCAGGCTTAACTGAGCCAGATTCAGATTTTTTGTTAATAGGCATGGAAACTGGGTATATATTATTTTTTTAAAAAAACAAACCACCCAACAAAAAAAAAGATGTTTTAAACTTTCAAAGCTGAAACACACTTGGAACCAAACAGGAACTGTAGGTTAATAATTTCAATAGACACAACTAATCATTGATTTACAAAGATGAAACAGTATATTACTTTTCTGTTACCCAGGATGCCTCCAGAAAACAGAAACATAAACTTGTTTGGCTTGCTCTTTGTTTATGTATTCACTATATAACTTGAAGTCCTCTTCATTTTTAAAATCTATATTTTCCAGCAAATGTTTTTCTAAAAAACAAAACCAAACTCTTGTTAGTGTTTATGTTAATGGATACATTAATGGTATAGAGATCTTTTTTTTAATAAAAGGTAAACAAATGATCATTTTTTTTCTCATAATGTTCCTCAAACATTTGTGAAACTAGGAAGAACAATTTTGAATGGTTTCACTTTGGAGACCACATTAAGGGAAGAAGCTGTGCATTCTTGGGTCTTTCAAACACTTCTCAAATCCCAGAATGATTTCCAAACACTTTAGAAAATACACAGTATAAGTTTAGCAAAAGACCCAGGTGGAACAAAGCATGAGCCACAAACTTCCTTAAAGCTTATAATCTGGAAATTTGGATGGCACCTAAAGATGTTTCAGAGCACATAATTAAGGCTGTGCAAATAGAGTGCTTGGGGGATGAGTTAGTTGGATCAAACCAACTAATTGAACTTAACTGGAGCTGCTTTGGTGCAAAACCACTAAGATCCTGTTTTAACTGTACTGCTGTAAGCGTGTGAGCTTGATACAAAAGTAAGTAGCACATAAATCTAGGTAAGCTAATGCTGTTTAGTTGTTCAGTTTCCAAAATCCTCTATTAATATTTGTATCTTTAATCCATGGGACTTCTTTGAACAGCACATATTATGTAAGGATTACTTAAGATTTGAAAACTGTGAGAAATTGGCAAGATACCAAAAATGATCATCAACATTAAAGAACATGTCAAAACTTGTCAATTAATGAGTCAATAGGAAAAATCTGTTTTCCAGAGCAAAAACTTTTTTTCTTTCTCCCCTAGGCTATTTTTTTTCTTGTATTCATCAAAAGAACAGTTGACTATACAATAATTCATACAAAATCTCTTTTTTCTTGGTATTGAAATATCGTTTATTGAGCAAGAATATAAGCAATTTGCAGCACCTCTTGGATTTAGAGATGTGGTTTTAAATGATGTCAATACTACTTGACTTTAAACATCTTTGTTTAGGTGTTGATGCAGAAGCCCAGACCAGGGCTTCAGAGAGCTGGCTATGCTTTGGGGTGGTGCAAAAGCCTACAGACATGCTGAGCAGCTTTGAGGAGCAGGAAGGAGCTGGAGGACAGTAGGCTGGCTGTAGCCAGAGCAGCCTTTGTCCTAACATGATGCGTAAAGAAGTTGTGAGTAGGCAGTGCTGGCTATTGCACCAAAAGGGTCTTTGGAAGGGAAAGTTGTATTGCAGGCAGTAAGGGTAGTCTTTGCAGCTGGAACATCATCTAAACCAGTCAGAATAGATCAAAAGCTCCTTGAAAACTTTGTCTGCATTCTGTAAAATTTCTCTTATTTTTTTGTATCACAGAGTTAGGAGACTGATTATCTGCTTTATTTGTTGAGTGAAAAAAATATGCGATAATACGTCTGGGAAATGGGAGACATGGAGACTTCCCATGTCCTGTTGCCAGTGTGCTCCATCTTCCCTTGTGAAAAAGGACATCCATTAAAAAGGAGAGGTGACAGCTAAATTTGCCATTACAGATAGCTAGATAGATGCAAAGAATGTAGAATAAACAGTTGGAGAATCATGTGAAATTACTTCCTCCTCACCAAGACCAACAGATACTGAAGAGGCGTAGAGAACGTCCTCTTTAGCTGCAGATGTCATGTGGGTCTGAGGGGCAGAGCTGCAGTAGTTTAAGATAACTGCCCCCAGTGTGTGTTATTTCTAGAACCATTTAATTCCTGGCAATAATAGCACTGACCCAGATTTCTGAATAATGATATAAGATACTTTAGTTATACTGTTTGCAATTTAATTAGGAAACTGGTTTTCTTATTTGGATTTTATGTTTCATTAAAATAGGAAATGGTCAGTTAATATAAGTGTCTCAAGAAAGTTGAGCTGCGAGCTAGTTCTCAACAAAGTAATATCTTTTATTTCTTTATATCTTTAATATCTTTAAAATCTTTTAAGCAGGGGATATACAGTTTTCCCTGAGATTAACCCTAGGCATTAGATTTTAGGAAACTCTAACATTCATTTCAGTATTTATTTGGACTTATGCAAAGATGCACGCACTCACATAAATACATCATCTGGACATATGACTATACTGTAGCAAAGGAAGTTCACTCAGGTAGGCAGAGTAGTTTCCTATTTTGCTTTCACAGTAATTTAACTCCACAGGCTAAAATTTAAATAAATAGATGTGAGCCACCTGGGTAGCCAGGTGTAGTATCTACTAAATGAGAATGAAGCTGCTTGATTTGAAGTAAGGGGAGCAAAAGGCAAAAGAAAAATAAAGAAAAAAGTTTGAAGGCACAGGAGAACAGTGTCTAGTTACTCCTATGTTTTCTTGACTCTTGTTCCTTTAGGATAGCTGAAGCAATTCAGTTTCATTGTTCCCTGAGTATCTCATGAATATTTCAGTTCCAAATGGTTGAACGTTGTTTTTATTAGTCCATTTAGATTGCAGCACAAATATATTTTCCTGCATGTGGCTGAGATTTGGAATTAGGGAATATTTGTGGCATGAGGCAATAAACAAAAAGAAATGCATAGTGTACAGTTCAATACAGTTGTAACAATTGAATGCTTTTTACAGTTCACACTCACAGTACTTCGCAGACCTGGGACTTGACCTAGCATACCTTTTATTTTATATATTAAAATTTATTCCTTGTCAGTAGCACTTCTACTTCCCTCACCCTGAAAAGTCATCAGACTGTGAGAAAAAGACAATCCTTGTATTCCATTTCTTTTTGTGTTTCCAGTGCAGTTTTCTTGCTTCCTTTTTCAGCTGTCCTCAATGTACTAGTGGACATCCTTGAAAAGAGCAGTTCTGCTGGGCCGCCAGCATGAAACGTTTGTAAAGCATGTTCCTCATGCATGAGTTTGATTGCTTTTTAGTAGCTGATAATGTACGCAAAAGTGGGGTAGTTCTCTGTGGACAAGTTGGCACACAGATCTGATCCCTGTCCCAAAAGGGTAATAACTTCAATTGTTAACCGGTTAAAAAAAGAAAAAGAGGGAAATCTATTATATATCTGATATAGACTGGTCAATTTGTCTATGCATAGTTTTATTTTTTACTTTTTTATTTCTTTTTAAAATTATGGAATTGTTATCCTTTCGTATCTGTTAAGTTAATGCAGTTTGGTTCTTGGATAACTAAGGCAGACAAGAGTCTTCAGACTTTCCCTCTGGCCAGGTTTTCTGAAATGCATGGCAACACGTAGGCAAATATCAGAGTGTGATTTCCAAAGAAGCCTATTTTAAAATATTTTACATTGTTAATGACAGGCAGGATATTACAAGGAGCAAAATCCCTTATATGATGCAGCCTGTTAGACTTTAGCCTGGAGCAGTTTGTTAGGTACCGGCATTCAGTCTAAATAATCAGGTTACAGAAATGAGGAGAGGATTCCTAAGGAGTGGTTTTAGCAGTGGACATGTCAGGTAATGACAAGACCCAGAGGCCAGAAATTGATAGATACTGTTCCAGTATCCAGGGGTATCTGTGTTGCTTCTGGAATTTCTTCTGGGTCAATAGAATGTAATTAGGTTGTTGATGGATCGCCTGGTTTGCTGTGTTGACCTTGATCTCCTTTGGGGTTTGTATCTGATTCCAAGAAATTAGAACACCTTTGTCTGGGACTAGGATAAGCTGTTTTGTGACTCTCCTGTGAGATTTATGCATGGCATTCTTCTGCAGTAAACAATCTTCACCCATCCTCCTAATCTTTTTTTCAGCACAAGATAGTGGCCCTAGGGACCCACCATACTTATCCACCAAGCACCATCTGTTGGAAAATCAGAACTAAAATTCGCAGCATCTCTGTCACCAAGAAAAAAAAAATCAGGCAGGTTTTAATATGTGTGTGCATATGCTAATTCTTTAGGAAAAGGGCCTTAAGCCATAGATATAAAAATGAACATCAATGGAATATTGTTACTGGCAATCAAATTGGATGTCTCTGAAGGGTGTCCAGCCATGTGCATTGGAAAGAACGCTATTCTTTCCTCATTTCCTTTGCTGGCACAAGCAGCAGTCTGCTGATTTTCAGATAATTAAGGATTGCATGATGAAGGCAACAGGCATATTATTTGATAGAAAGGCTGAGATGAAGGTGCCAGCTAAGTCTGGAAGATTCTGTAATTTGATGTGACTGCTGTCAGGAACACAAACTTGCTGAAATTTGATCTACTGGCTACCACCAGAGTAGCTGGTGAAGTGAAAAATGTACATGCAGGGCTTAGATGGGTTTCCGAAGTCACTGATTGTATATTTTCATACATGACTCCAGGGCTAAGAAGTACAGTATTAACCTTCTGTGTACCAAAGCTGACAATTTGCATTTGATGAAATTCTAAAGCTTCAATAGCTATAGCTGTTTTGGATCCCGACTGCCAAAACAAAAGCAAAACCTTATACCTTTCATAAAGCTTGGCTCTTTGCACCCTTTATTGATCTGCCAGTGCTGTAAGCAGAGCATACCTAACTGATAGCTAACCAGAGATCAAAAGAATATGATTTTGCAGGATATTTGCAATCACTTACAATGTCTAATGCATCTAGTCATTCTCAGAGGAGGTGTAGAGAGAAAATACCTGATGAAGTGGGATATCTAATAATCCCTTGTGAGCAAAAATACCTGCCCCATTCCCACCCCATTCTCCTCCCCGTCTCTTGTGTAGGCACACCTGGCAGTAGTGGAACGAGGCTGGAGGCCTGTCTAACCCAGTCCCCTACTCTTCTTAATTGTACAAATCCAACATGCAAACAATGGCGACGCACTTCTCATGTTGTTTCATGTCCTTTGGTTTCAAGCTAGTAGAATAACCTATAGAACCGAGAAAGTAAGTTGATGTGGAGCTTATTTGCTGAAGATGCAACTGAAGGCAGGAATATGTCTGTTTTATTGATGCTGGCTTTGTTCTGTAGGTACCTTTGTTCTGATGGCTGGGCAGGACATGTCAGAAGGACCTCAACCACCCTGTATTTTCCCTGCTAAAAGACTTGAATTTTATATAGGCAAATTTGAAGCAGGATTGAGTTATAGTTTCTGGAGTTGCATTTCAAGAAATGCAAAGTGGGTTTTTCCTGGTTAGGATTTTAAAGGTATAAATATCCCTTACTACTAGCTCTGCAGGTGATGCTGCAGACCACAGCAAGAGAGATGGTGCTGTTAAACTACAACAAAAAGCCTCCGTGGAGCTGCTTGTCACTTCAGAGGCTGTAGAAGCAGGGATGTTGCTGATATGTTTGTAGCATTGGCTGTCCAGCATAACTAGCATATGCACAGCAATAAGCAATGAAAAGCGAAAACTCAGGCAGGTTATGGCTCCCTGGTTTGAGGGAAAAGCACGAGTGGAATTTACAATTTGCTCTCTTGCATGTTTCTGGCTTCCACCAAAAATGTGACATCCCTTTCTCAAAACTACTGGAAACTCAAGAGTTTGTAGGACTGTCTGCCAGGAGTCTAGACTGAATATTTACTTAATCTACATACCCTTTTATGATAATACTGTAGGGAATAAAAGTGTTCTTCTACTTCATTAATTGTTAATAGCCATATTATAATTTACAGGGTCACAGTTTTTGTTACTGCATGCAGCAACATTTAATTAGAAAGAAAGCTTTTAAACAAAGCAAACTAATTTCTGTTCAATTCAGTGGTGATTTATAAGATTCTGCATTTTCTGAAACTCCATGCAGATGATTCATTAAGCCAAGGAAGAAGAGATATGTCAGCATGCAAAGGGTACAACTATCTCAAGAAGCTACGAAGGGATGGCAAAAGAATTGGAAGGGAGACTGGAAAAGTACAGTAAACTACCCATTAACTGCCTAATTACTAATTCTCTGAGCCACATATGGCTACAGGCTTAATGAAGGCAATGAAATGTGTGCAATTTGTATCTAAGGTAATTACAGGGACACTGCAATTTTCAAAAATTATTTATTTTATTAATCTTAGGTATGCTAATGTGCAGAGAAAATTTGTAAAACAAAAGCAATGGCAAAAGGGATCAATAAAAATACATTAATATGTCATTTCAATTAGTGCAAATGTTTGTTTTCTGAAGCTCTATTTTCACCCCAAAATTAATTTGCAAATTATTTACTGAAGCTAAAACTGACATGTGTAAAACAAAAGTACGAGACTTAAATGTTTGTAGGGTATCTGGTTTACTTGTAGCTGGAAACTGGAATGTGATTCAGGAATGCAGTCTTATTCATAACTGCATAGGTCAGCTACCTACCATTGAGGTGTAGATGTTACAAAAATAATTACTGTTCAGTATCACTTTTCTTGCAAATGGCATGGCTTTATGAAAACTGTGTCTTTTACTTTCTTTTTTTTCTCTTTTTTTTCTCTGTTTTGTTTTTCTTTTTTGTTCTTTTTAGAACACTCTTTTCTGTTGTTTGAATCAGTGTATATTTAGGCTAGGCTCTTCTGTGTACTCTTCTCATAATCTATGAATCTCCCAGAATTAGTAGGCATGCACATGTAATGAAATATGCATAATTTACCAGAATGTGCATGGGTAACGCAACCTTATTGCAACAAGTGCCAGACTTCTTGTTTGGGGTGGTAAAAATATTTTAGTCACAAATCCCCATCCCCTCAGGCTTCTAAATCTAGAAAAAACATAAAGCCAGATTAATATGTCTTGAAATCTGTTACATTTTTGACCAAGTTCTGAGGGATGATGCAATTTCCCAAAAGGGAGGGCAGTACCACTGAGCTCATGGGGTGTGCCTTTGCTGTAACTCTACATGAGAAATCCCCATTCTAGGGCTACATTCATTTATAAATCTTGAAAGGATGATAATTAGGTCCACACCCTAATTTACTCCTGTCATTGTAAGACAAGACTCATTCTTGATGGAAGAAAAATAACTAATGGAAGGGGAAAAGGGAAGAAAAAATCAAAGCAAAAAGCTAACAACCACAGAAAACCTGAAAAAAATGTTTTCTAAGTATTTTAATTAGGTAAATAGCTATTAACCCTGAAGACCAATCTTGATAGCTCATTAAACTATATATTTTTTTAAATTTCTCTTGTTAGGTATTCCACTGAGGCAGATGAATTCAAACATGGCCACAGGCATAAGAAGACTTGGAATGCATGTCCATTAAACTGACAAACTGCTTGCCAGATGGAGGCAATGGAAGCAACCCTTTTCCTGACAACTGTAAATGCTTCACAGTGATTAAAATAATGAGACTGAACTGCTGCTGTGGCTGTAGCACAGTTCCGCATTTCCATTTGAAGAAGGTTCCTATGTTTGTTGCAACACATGCCTCTGTCACTGTCTGAAGATCTTTACATTGGAAGAAAAATTATCAAAGGTGGATAACCTGGGTTATGAAGTTGAAATAGCCAAGTCAGCAGTAAATATCACAAGTTAAGATTATTTTTTTTGTTAATATCCCTATATTTGCCATTGCGGTTATCGAGTTTATTACATGAAAAATTTGTGACACTGAAAAGTGGTTCTTGGTGCAGTATTATCTTATAAAGTATCCAGGCAGAACTGACGAAATCACAAACCTAAAATTTCATTTAACATTTTTCACTCATTCTTTAGAAGTAGGATTCACTTTTTCATAGGTGATCTCTTCATCCTTTCTGTTTCATTGTCAGTAGTGACCACAAAGTAGGTGTAGCTGAAATTATACATGGGGAAGTTTTTCTGCTGGAAATCTGTTTTCATTGAATTTAGACAAGTGTAAATACCAACCAAAAAGTGGACTTTTCAGTGGAAAATGTAAGTATCCTCAATGGAAGTGTCATAATACAATGTTGATATAAGGAATATGAAAACAAGACAGCCTTTTTTAGTATAAGAAGGTATTTTTTATGTTGCTTAAGTATTTTTCATGTTTTTTCTCTGAAACAGTTGTATTTTAATTGCTCTTACTGCAAGCATAGTCGTAAAGGGTTTTTTTGCCTGATGTTATTATTTAAATTTACTCTTGATTTTTTTCCTTCTCTTTCCATATAATAGATAAATTAACATGCTAACAAAGGAAGTTATAATCCTAACCATTCTGTTTTATAGACAGGCTACATAATACCTGAGCAGCAGGAAAACATCTTTTTCCTTATAGATCCAGATAACCTGTATTTTATATTAAAAATGTTGTATTTATATATATGTGTGTCTGTGTGTGTATACGTATACACACCATTAAAGAAAAAAAGAAGCTTTTTGTTGTTGCCCTGAGAAACTAGGTAGCACTGAAGTATGGAATTATGATCTGTATTTGAAATATAGGCCAGTGGAAGTGGTGTAAATCATAATACCTCTATAAAGTCTATGTAGTTAAATTAGTATACAGTCAATGAAATTGAAATCAGAATTAGGTTCAGCCTACACATTACTTATTTAAATCCCTTCATCATTATTTTTAATTTCTTACCTAGACCCATCTAAAATCAGTTACGTGACTGCTTATTGAAAGTAATGACTGGGGTTTTCTGGGCACTGATATAATAAAATTGGTAATTGAGTACACCAAAAATATGAACAGTTACAAATGTTGTGCATTAGGGCCTAAAGCGAAGAGCTGAATGAAGCCTTCCACTATTAGAACAGTTTTATAATGTAATAGTTTAACAAATGGGCTTAAATTCTCCCTGCAGAGGTCTGGCACAGTGTATGGGTGTTGCATAAGGCACAACAGAAATGTGTTATAACTGCAGGTGGTTTAGTGGCGCTTCAGGATAGGTGAAGCATGTTGTGTCACACTGCCAGGTATGGAGCCTATACGGCCAGGTACCGCACACGCTATCCTGAGCGGTCCTGTGCAGACACAGATGTACTGCTTGTCTAGATCCCGGAATTGGACTTAGAACAAGCAGTTTAAAGAAGGTATTTTTGAATGCATGTACTGCGTTTGCATGGCAAGGTTTTGGTAGCGGGGGGGTACAGGGGCGGCTGCTGTGAGGAGCTGCCAGAAGCTTCCCCCATGTCCAGCAGAGCCGATGCCGGGCGGCTGCGAGAGGGACCCGCCGCTGGCCGAGGCCGAGCCCCGGGGCGATGGTGGCAGCGCCTCTGGGGCAGCGCGTTTAAGAAGGGGGGAAATGGCGCAATGGCAACTTCAGCTGGGGGGAAGAGTGAGACTGTGAGAGCAGCAGCCCCGCAGCCCCCGGGCGGGTGCAGGAGGCCGAGGGGCTCCAGGCCCTGAGCAGATCCCCCCGGCAGCCCCTGGTGCAGCCCCCGGCGGGGCAGGCTGTGCCCCTCAGCCCCGGGGAACTGTCTCCCGTGGGGGGGCCGCAGGCTGGGGCAGGGCAGGGGGCGAGGGGCGCCCACCGAATTCGCCCTGTCCCTGCCCTCCTCAGCTGTGCCAGGGGGAGGTGGGAGAGACATCCAGCATTAAGTTGAGCCCGGGAAGAAGGGAGGGATGGGGGAAAGGTGTTTTTTCTGATTTGAAAGGTCATAATTTCAACTAATTTCCCCAAGCGGAGTCCGTTCTGCCCGTGCGGTAACTGGTGGGCGCTCTCCCTGCCCTTACCCCGACCCACGAGCGTTCCGCTCTGTGTCCCCCCTGCCCGGCTGAGGAGGGCAGGGACAGGCGGCTCCGGTGGGCACCTGGTGTCAGGCCAGGGTCAGCCCACCACAGTGCATTTAGGCTGCATTTTTTTTATCTGGTCTGGTGATTCTGGAGCAGAGTGCCTATTACCCTTAATTTAAAAATAAAGACTGGAACTCGTAGCTATTACACGTTTTGCAATGATAACTCCTGACTTATTTATGCAGGCTCCATCTGCTATCACTCTGGTAATGTACTTGGCTCCAGACTCAGAAGCTCAGATAACTGATCCAGGACTCTAATAATTACTGAACCTTTAACAGCGAATCTCAGTAGTAATTTTGAAATAATATATACATTTAACTATAGTGGGCCAATTTACTTGCTATGCCCTGTGTCTTTGTATAACAGAATGAGTGTGAAGTCTATTTATTTTATTTTTTTTTAATAGACCTTCAGGCCTGCAACTTCCCTCCACCTTCAGCACCTCTTTGCATCAGATTTGCTCCCTGGAACAAGATTCCATCAGCTTCCCAAAGTCCTGTGACAATTCACAGAGTCCTTGAAGATACTTCTGATGGTAATTAGGATTTCCTATAGGCAGCAGTTTTGAGAGAGAAAATACATTTTTTACTGCTTGTCCTGCATATTTTCTAATTCTGCATGCTTTTTATTAGTTTATAAATTATTTATAATCTTGTTACTTTTTCAAAAGAAAAAATGGTTTCTGACCATCATAACCATTTGGACTAGAGAATCATTGTAGGTCCCTTCCAATTGAACTATTGTATTTCTATTCTATAACCGTGTCATTATTATGTACTAAAGACCTTTACTCAGGTCACAAGTGAAATTTGCACCCTTTGCAGGAAAAACAGTGAAAGTTTTCCTGTCTGTGATTCTTGTAACTGGTGACCCCCGTAATATGTCCAGGACTCCTTTCTCAATTACAAGAGTAAGAAAAAAGAGGGCAGTTCCACATCTGTTGCTTTTTACATCATATAATATTTGAACATTCCCAGACACAATGCCATGAATAATAGGCTGAATTTTTTGCTATATCTGCAGTGGAGCTTTTTTGATGCTCTACATCTGTAACAAACAAACTATTGAAATGAAGAATAGGACCAGTTATACTTTTGGCAGTACTTCTAGATTTCAAAACTGTGGGAGTCAGCATCCATAAATCATTTAAGAACTGCCTAGCAAGCAAAAGTGAAATTAGCTAAACTATGTTTTAAACACATTAAAGAGAAGGGATATAAATACCATTTCAAGCCCAGCAGTTTAATGTATTCAAAATTTTTCTGGTATGAATGACTCCTTTGGTAAAAGTGGAGGTTCACAAGGATCTTAGATCTTTCCCCCCCAAACACAAGTTTCTCAGTATTTGTCAGTCTTTGCTGTATAAACAAGATAGATTTTATTTTCTGTGGGTTTTCACAATATTTTTAATTGTATTTGTGTGTACTTGTAACTGATTCTCTTTTTTGGAGAATTATGTTTGGGGCTTTTTTATTAGTGCCCATAGAATACTTTCAGCGAGTACTTTTCCACACACATTTGGGAGACTTCTGTATACCAGCAAGATTCTTACAAATAGCTCTAAATCACCTCAGTAAGCAAAGGAAGGAGTCCTTAATGAAGGGAAAGAAATGAACAACTTTTGTTTTCAATTGTATTTGTGTCCCTTTGGCCTAAAATCTACTTGGAACCAAAATGCTACTGTATCCTGTATAGCCTACACATTCAGCTTCCACGTACTTTGTTCAGTAGTTAGTGTGAATTATCTGATGGAGAGCAAAATCAAAGGAAAATTATTACAATATTTGGTGATGACAAACTATTAAATTATGTAAATGAAACCAGTGTTGCCTAGTTGGGATGCCTATTTTTAAGCTTCCTTTTGAAATACAGATTTCTAAATAAAAACAGGCTGCATTTTCAGAAGTGCTGAGGTCAATCTGAGCTGCAATTAAAAAGCAGAATGAAAAATCAACCTAGAAATTGATGATTTATGAATGTGCCTTTAGGCTTTCAAGTATTGGGCCTCAGATACAGGAAAATGCTGGAAACTATTACATTAATACTGCTTATAAAAGTGATAACTTAGTGACCTAATTTTCCAAAAAGCCTGTTGAAAGTTAATGAGATACATGTGGCAAAGTACCCAGTTTTCTTTTGGAAGAAGTTTTCTTTTAGTCAGTAAGCTCTTAAATGTCACTGAAAAGCAGTACGTCACATTTTAGGTTTATTTCAACTTCAGTGGTATACATTGGGCTTATTAAGAAAAAAAAAAATTCTTTAAAACTCATAGATTAAGAACATCATATTTATTTCTATTTTCCAATTGATAAAATGAATAACTAAGTACCTGATTTTCAAGACATTTTTAATAACATGATAACATTAAATGGTGTCACACGTTTTCTTTGTGTCACTCTTCAATCCAATGAAACTACATTGTGATGAGGCAAGATTATTCATTAGTATTACAGGACATTCATGGAAGCTTTTCACTTAGTATGATGTCATTAGAACTGATAGATCAATGAAAATGGATAAACATCATCTACTGATCTTAGTTTGACCTATTCAACTCTGAAATATAAACTGTATGGATCAAAAATCCCATATTCACTACATAGTGAAAAATCTGTAAAAAAAAAAAGAAAACTAATAAATGACATCAAAATCTGAAAAATGTGTAGATAACCTCCTAAACTCAGATGATATATATCCCTGACAAGTTCACTATGACTTGTGAAGGTTAGCATAAAGCATTATGCCTTACTTGAACAGACAAGCAAGAAACCTTGCACGCTGTCTTGTATAAATGAACAACATAATAAATTACAGAATAGCAAATGAATGGTTAATGACTGAGAAAATTTGACTGACAGATATATGGAGCGTGAGTAAGAGAGAAATGAATCTTAAAAGCATTGCATTAAGCTAGCTAAAAGAATAAGGAGTCACTGTTATACTTCTCTGCAACCTTTCTGGTCTCAAGAACCTCCTTTGAAATGCAGAAGTTTCTGTTACTGCTATGTTTTCGATTCAGCTCCCAAGGGAGGTGTTGATCAGTCTTTCCAAATGCATCTGCAACCTTAATGGATAAACCTGTTACAATAGCAAAAAAGGATGAAATCCCAGCTCCGCTGAACAAAACTCCCTCTGTTTTCAGTAGTATCCACAATTTTCCTCTGTGATGTGCAGCTGTGCAAGTAAATTAGCATTTTGATTTCAGAATTGTAAGTCTAAAGTCCAAAGATATGAACACAAGAAGGGTCTCGTATGTGCTGATTTGTAGATTCAGGCAGATGGAGCTCTATTTAAGAAAAAGTTCTTTAAGAGGCCACTTGAGAACTCAGCATATCCAATACAGCATTTAATTGTATTTCCCTTAAGTATGAAGAACACTTTCAACATTTTATCCTTTAAAGTGTTATTCCTAGATGTGCATGCAGGTTGCCATTCACAGAAGAAATGAGGCAACGTGTATTCAGCTTGTTAGGTCTGTAGTTGGTAGAAAGAGGAAGGAAAAAAGAAACTAAAGAATTAAAAGCAGTTATTGGGGGGCCTGATTGCACCAATGAGCCTTAATGGGCTGGTGGATCAGCCTCACCTGGGACCCTCCACAAGCCCAGCTCAGTCCCTGCTTGAGTCACTGTGCTGGTTTTGTCTGGGGTAGAGCTCATTTTCTTCACAGTAGCTAGTGTGGGGCTGTGTTCTGGATTTGTGCTGGAACAGCGCTGGGAGCAGGGGGGTGTTCTCGTTACTGCTGAGCAGCGCTTACCCAGAGCCAAGGGCTTCTCTGCTCCGCAGCCCACCCCACCAGCGAGTGGGCTGGGGGGCACCAGGGGCTGGGAGGGGACACAGCCGGGACAGCTGGCCCTGATATTCCACACCATAGAATATCATGGTCAGCTTGTAAAGTTGGGGGAAGGAGTGGGGGAATGTTCGGAGTGACGGCGTTTGCCTTCCCAAGTCACCGTTACACGTGACGGAGCCCTGCTGTCCTGGGCATGGCTGGACACCTGCTGGTGAATGAATTTCTTGTTCAGCTTTGCTTGTGTGTGTGGCTTTTGCTTTGCCTATTCAACTGTATTTATCTCATCCCACAAGTTTTCTCCCTTTTACCTTTCCGATCCTCTCCCCCATCCCGCCTGGGCGGAGTGAGCTAGCAGCTGCACGGGGCCTTAGTTGCTGGCTGGGGTTACACCATGACAGCCATGTTGTAGCTGTGCCTCTCTCCAGCACTGTCTACTAGGTGGAGCACGGACTCGGTGGTGTGGGCAGCCTGCGGTGGTCAGGCACCTTGCCTGTATTTTGTAGCCTCTCTGGCCTCATCTCCTGGATGGACTTTGGACCCAAGGTGTAGCCCTGTCTCCAGCCCCGTTGCCAGCTGCTCCTGACAGGACTCTGGACTGTGGGCTTGCTTCACTGCTGTCTGGGGCTGTTGACGGGCCCTGTCACCAGGCTGCCATGTTCAGACCTTGTGGGATGGTGCCCCGTTGGTGAGGGCATGGCCAGTGTGGGGGTCCCCATCAGCCCCTGGCTGCCCATCCCTGGGGAGCAGATGGCTCTTGCTGTGCCCTGGCAGTGATGCCCGGCTGCACAGGCCCCTGTGAGCAGTTCAGCCTGTCACAGCCAGAACTTTCAGGCCCACCAGCTTTCCCTTTGATCTCCTCCTTTAACTGAACACATCTATCAAGTTTACAAAATTGACACACAGCTATCAGATTCATAAGCTTGAAAGAAAAGAAATAGCTCTTTTATGAAACAAAGGATGAAAACCAGAACATTGTGTCTTACGGGGCTTACTGTAAATACGATAATAGACCCATTGCCAAACAGAGGAAAACAAAAATATATGTCATTTTCTAAAGTTAATTTTATACATAGATTTTCTTTAAGTTATAATATTACCAAGATAGTCATAAAAAGCATGGACTTCAGTGGAGCCATAATTTCACTCCGAATTATTACATTTTAGATGTCTGTATTAAAGGGACTGTACGCTGCTCTGACATCAGTAGGGAAGTTCCTATGTGACCTGTTATTGTGCTCCCAGGTGGGTCTCATTTCTTCTATATTTATTAGCTACATTAACAAGACACCTGGATATCTTCAAGCTAATCAAGACTCTATGCTATAGAGTTATAGGAGATGATAGTTTCCACTCCAGTGAGTTTATAAACAAAATGTTGAGACATAACAGCTGAAGAGGCAGAAGATTAAGGTATCTGTAATAGTGAAGTGATTTAGTTTAGATAAGCCAACTTTTCTAAATCAAATATTTTGATTCTTATCAGCAGGGAGAATTTTCAAGATAGTGCAGAAGATGAAGAATTTAAAGTTAATTTGGAGGGGCATAATGATGTGGTTCTGAGGACTTTAGTGAAGGTTCTCCCATATAAAAGAGCTGGACTAGGAGTAAACATAACGGTGCTAATAAGAAAAGCTTTCCTGAGGCTGGTAAGATTTATAGAAAATATTTAAAAGTAAAAAGATATTTGCTAATTAATTTGAGATCTGTATAAATAAAGAAGAATGTGAAGGGTGTTGGATGTAGTGAGACAAAACTTCCATTCTTTTGGTGCCAGAATGAAAATCCACAAAAAATGATGAATCATGACATTATCCAAATAGTAGTATAGGAACAGGTTTGGAAAGATTCTGAAAACATCAATGAAGATTGAATTTGTACAAGGCAAAAATACTGGCTGGAAGAATACTGTGTGATGACAATATTGAGTCACGGGAAGTGACAAGTTATTGTTAGGTAAGCTGTTTGCATGAAAACAGAGGGCTAAGTCAAAGGTGAAGGTCAGACTGGCTTTGCAAGATGGGAGATATGACAGTGTGTCTGTATAGAAAAAAGGGAAAAGGGGGGTTTGGGGAGGAGGGAAAAAATGAGCTCATTTTTGGCTGTGTTGCATTTCAATTAATGAATGTCCAAAGGAGTTATAAAAAAAACTGGTATTTGAAAGGTAAAAAGAGTGTGTGTTCAGTGGATAGGCCAGAAAGATCTGATTTTAGGTGTTTTGGGCCTGAGGATGATAGAGAATTTAAAGAAAAAATTACTTCAACAAAATATCTCTCCTTTGGTTAATAATAGCCAGGCAGCTACAGATCTAGTCTTTTTTTGCTTGAAGGGAAAGGCAGGTAGCATGTGACATCTCTGCCCTCATTGATGAGTAGCCCATACTTTTTCAAAGGCAAACAGTCCCTGTTTAGTAGAAATGTTGTGTGTGTTGCTGAAAATTTGTGTTTGATCCTGCTGTTTCTTGATGCACATTTCTTTCAGCATGCTGAACATCTCTGTTTTACAAGAAGTATATTTTTGTTATCTGTGGTTCTGCCAAGTTCAACCATTCTGGTATACAGAGTTGTACCATGCCAGCACATCAGTTTAATACACACACACACACATACACACACACACACGTGTATAGAAAGTGTGTCATATACATTATTTAAAAAAAACCCTAAACCAACTCCCAAACTAGTTGCAGAACTGTGAAAACCCAAAATATATGACTTATTGAGGTGCTTACTTCCTGGTATTTGTGAAATTGTTAAATGGAATCACATTAGAAAGGTTAGAAATTAGGTTAGAAAAATAAAGAATGCACTGGTTCTGTTATAAAACAAGTGGAAGCCCACTCGTGTTAATTGTTGTGACTCCATTAAGCTCAATATAATTATCCTCACTAATTTATGTCAGCCATATCATTTCAAACAGGTGTGTCATGGAATTGTAAAGAACAATATAGACAACGTTTTGTCGGTTCAGTTCATTACTTTTGTAAGACTATTCAGGCTTGCATAGGTGTACTTTGAATTACTTTTTGCCCAAGAACACCATTTTGTAAGACAGAAAGAGCAATACAGGATCCTAACACATTCAGGGTCATTAGTCAGGAAAAAGTGCTGGAAAGCTCTCGTTTTTTATTACTTTGATGTTTTCTGGGTTACTGCATTCACGTTTTCTGTGATTTGGTTCTGCACTATCAGTTGTCTTGGCATGTGAGAAGGGAGCAGAAACCACACATGCTGCTCTTTAGAATTCTAAATTTCTTTACAAGGATATATTAAATATAATAATTTAACTAAGATTGCCGAGTCTGCGATAGCAACATGTGGTGAATGGCAAATCAAAAAGCAGTTTTCTTTCTCTCCAAAAGGGAGGGAAGACATTCTTCAGACAGGCAGCTGTATTGATCAGGTGCAGGAATCTTAACTGGGGATGACAATGCGAGAGCAATTCACTCTCTGTTCTTTCTTTGTAGGGGCTATGACTGTCTTTAATCCCTTCTTGTTACATTCTGGCATCTTTAGTATATATGGGTTGGTTTACATATGTTGGGTATGGGTTCTTTGTTCTCTTTATTATGCTCCAGAAACATTTCTGTCCCGCTCTCAAGGATGCATTCCCTTGTTAATCCACAGCTGACCATTTCTGGTTTACATTTACACCCCTGGAGCCTCTGTCATCATCCCATGCTTGTGCTCTCAAGGGCCCCTACTACAGAGATGATCCTTGGTGGTGATTTTCTTAGGGATTTTCCATCCTTGCCCTAATGGTAGGGTCTCAACACATTACCACAGGAAATAATGCACAGGGTCAACTAATGTGTAAGTACCCCAGATTTCTGTAGCGTGTCTTTGAGTTCATAGGTATGAAAGAGTTACTACATGTTAATTTAGTTCTGCAGTAATGTTAAGGCAATAATTCCAAATATGAGTTTCTTGGGAAGTCTCATAAAGATTTTGTGGTGGTGTTGAAAATGGATCAGGCTGATAACTGTGTTGGCCCTTGCAAGTTGGCTAGCTAAGATGATTCCTTGTTCTATTAAGTATTGGTATGGTAAGTATTATATGTATAAGTATATGGTATATAAGTATTAAGTATAAGTATGGTATACATACCAAATCTTTATTTAGAAGTGGTTGATCAGTGAAGAGGGAATATTATTACATGTGAACATATTCAAGCCAGTGTATCCCACTACCAAATGATAGGGTTAAAATTCACAATTGATTTTTGAGCAGATGTAAGCACTTGTTGCATTTGTGGTTTGTTGACAGTTCTCAAATCTTTGATTGATCCTTAATACTCTTGGCGCTTTTTTGTTTCTTGTTTACTCATTTGCTTTAGCATAAGAGTATAACTTTCAGGCAGAAATAGTCTCTAGGTAAATTTCTTTTAGTTAAAAGAATGAAACCAGGTATTAATACCAATGTAAGAATGAAATTGTGCATTTGGGATACTTCACTTTGACATGTAAATAGGTGTTTAAAAAATACCAAATCTAATAATCCAGCTATCACAACAAATGCATACTTGCCTCTGTCACTGGCAGGAGTTTGATTACCTGTGCTTTTTGTTGAAGGAGAATTTAGAGAGTTCTATTAACTATTAATTAATATTCAATAATACTTAGTTACGAGTATAAGTTCATTATGAAAGAGGAATAATGAATCCGAAGGTGAAGCCTGTAACTGTTTAATAACTTTAGGCATGTTTATCAGAAAAAGAAAGAACAGCCCAAAGTCCAGACCTGACAACAGAGAGTTTTATTACCATGACTCAATACTGCCAAAATTTAGAGAAGCATATGAGGTAAATGAGACAGGATGTACCGACTAAAAATTACTTTGATGTATCATTAAAACAAACAAAATGCATGCTATTAAAACCAATGAAGATTTCAAAAGACACAAAGAAAGTAATTCATGTTGAGTAGTTACTGTGTAACTAGTAAATAGTACCAGTATCTAATCAGATTATTTCCAGATATACATTTTGGAAGTGCCTAATTTGGGTTCATGGAAAATGAGATCTTCAGTTAATCAATTGTGTATTAAACTGTGATTCAGCCCTTGCCTAACTACCAAAAGCTAGACTTAGCAATGTAAAGAAAGACTTTCAATGTAGATTTTTATCTGCAAATTATTTAGTTCACAGATCAATTATTATAGTTGTGCTGGATATCTTGATAAATGTCTCTGTGCTTTTTAAGCTACTGATACAATTCTGTCAGCCCTAGAGTATGTAGTACGTATTTCAGAGAGATCCCTTCATTGGCTTAGCAAGCATTAGCACATCTGTATTCCATAATAGATATAGTGATATAATGGGAAGGATAGGAAAGGGAGAGAGAGATTTTTCCAAGTAATATAAAATTTCTATGTAATGTAGAAGGCTTCTCTTTGTATTGTGGGATATGGAACAAGCGATATTGCGACCCTATACTCGGCTGTAGCAGAGGACCAATATTTGATTTCTTTATATATTTCTTTACAACTTTATGTATTTTATCTACATAAAATATGTTTTATTATCTGTATAAGATATAAAAATATATAACTATATTCATGAAATTATTATACTGTTAATTATACTATAATACTATAAACAAGGCATTTTTATATAATTTCTTTAGATCACATATAATAAATATATGGTATATATGTATATATCTATATAGACATATCTGTCATGTTTTTCTATACAACAGAGTATGTTACAATGCTACAAATACAAATGATAATGCTATTTTCCTCCATGGAATACACACAGAAGTTGTCTATTACTATAACTGCCTATACAGTAATTGCATTTTTAGTGTAAGTCCTTAGGGGTTTAATTTGGCTGATGACTGGATGATCAACTTTCCTATTAAAAATTGTCTGACACTGTTTTACCAATTCAGCATAGCAACCAGATAGCCCTGCACCTGCATAGATGCTTCCAGTCTTTCTTTCAAGGTAAAGCAACATTTACCTAAAATGGACATGCCAGAAGTGCATGACGTTTAAGCCACAGCTGTTCCTATATCTTGTTTTTGTGGTTAATTGAATAGAAAACTGTTAATAACTCTTCACACATTGATAAGTATATTTTACTTATAGACCTATATCTTTAATTGATAACGGACTAGGATATGATTTAAACTTTTCAGAATTGGCTCGGGAATGATAGAAATCATGTAATTTCCAGCAAAATGGAGGTAACGAAATAAAGCATCTATAAACTTAATTTATCCATGTATACTTTAAAAGACCTATTAGTTATATGCTCTATGTTCCGTGCATGTCAGGCATGAAATTCTGGACCAATACATTTTTCCTTTCTTTTAGATAGCATAAGGGCAGGGCTTGACATCGTAGATGTATTGCTGTAGTACAGGATAATTAAGACAGGAGAAACTAAAGGTATGTTAAAGAATTTTTCAAGGACTTTGACTAATGTATAGGGCATTGATTTTAAGAAAATGTCCTGTGCATACTGAGGTAAAAATGAATAATCTTTATGTATGCTTTATTTCTCTTGCTTACTTTGGAATCCCCACATTAGAAGTGTATTTCCACAGGTGGTACAGAAAGACAAGGCAGTTTAACAAGATCACAGCGAAAGTAAGTCTCTGAGTTATTGCCAACTTATTATTGAGCTTCTACACTTTTCATCTATGAATTATGTTGGATATCCAATTTAATGTGAAATTTAGACTTTTCAGGAAACAATAGGTTTTGTCTGAATTTACCTCTGTAAATGTACTCTATATTCTTTGTTCATTTTTTACCCCTGGACTCGTATATAATTGAAAAGTGTCTTCTTCGGGCACATGGTCAGAATAAGAAAGGAAAGGGAAAAAAACCAAAACATGTTGTAAAAATTATTTTCTTTTTCTGCCCTTAAACTTTGCAATAATTTCTTTCAATTAAGAAGGAAGAACCTTACTGCTCTTTCTGTATTGTATACATTTGAACTGAAACCTAAATCAGTCATTGAATTATATAATACGTAATCCTTTTAGATTCCATATTTATAATGTTCTCTTATTTTCTCTTTTCCCAATGTGCAGTCTATGACAACTCCATAAACCTGTGATTAATCCTCTACATATGGTTTACACACAGGTTTTGTTTTAGTCTTTATTAAAATTGATATATAGCCTCCAGTATAATAAAACAATATGGAGATTTATTTTAAATCAATGGTGCCTTAGGCCAATTTAATCGACCCAGTAATAACATTTAAATTGACCCAGATAATATGATCTACATGCAGCAATGCTGTGCTCTGCAGTGGAATTATCATTACATTTTACACAGTAGCAGCAAGGATGATGACATTAGAAAACTGACCATTAAATAGAGCCCATCTGCAACAGACTGGAAATAGGTTTTATTGGTCATAATAAAAATTACATGTATAACGTTTGATAGCTGCATAAGGTGAAATGGCCATTAAACTTTTCCAATGCTGTATCCTGGGTTCATCAGTACAAAGAGCTTCCTTTCATCAATGTCATGGTCATGCATGGCATGGTCTATAAAATTGCTAATTTCTGGAGAGAAACTGTTCCTGTCAGACACATTTTGTGTCGTTCTCCATGTGTCATATCACTGAAGTAAAAAGAATTAGCCATTGACTTGCTTAGTTAGTAAGATTTTTAAAATCTAGGATCTCAGAGTTCTGAGAATCATTTTGCTGTTGTCAGATGTCCTTTATGGGTCATAAAACAAGTTCTCAATGATTTTTAAAAGCAGTGTAAATATGTATACATAACTCTATAAAATGTAAATTATATCAATATAAATATGTCATACATATATTATATAAAATATATAAACTTAAAGAGTTGTGATTACAAAATATTCCAACATTCCTCTTCTCTCTATCCTGAAAAATCCATTGATCATGAAATAAAAAAGCAAAATCACAGAGTCACAGAAAAGTCAGGGTTGGGTGGGACCTCTGGCTCACCTGCAGCAGATTGCACAAAGTCGTGCCCGGGTGGGTTTTGAATGTCTCCAGAGAAGGAGAATCCACAGCTTCTCTGGGCAGCCTCTGCCAGTGCTCTGGCACCCTCACGGTAAAGAAGATTTTCCTCATAATCAGATGGGAATTCTTATGTTCCATCCCTTTTCTTCTTCTCTCTCCTGTTTCTCCTGGCCCTATGACAATGTTTCCAGGAAATGAACTTTTCTGAAGTGAAAGAATAGGATGGCTCTGGGTTTTTTAGACATAGATAGTATATTAATGAAAGATAAAAATCATTATTGTTATTACATACTTAAATTTAAACAGCTTTGCCAATGTTATTTAATTGCTTAGTTTTATGAATGCAATGATTGATAAAGTAGATGATTTGGAAGATATAAGGGAATTTTTTATTGAAAAATTGTGGCCTGTTCCATATTAATTCTACTAATGCTTTGATTATTTATCTGCTTTTATTTACTCGGATTGTAATGGTGGCTGAGATAATTATTCTTGAGCCTGATCTTGTTCCAAGAAACTGTAGTAACACGTTCTTTTACAAAAAAGATGTTGTGAAAGCATAACTTATTGAAAGTAAGAATGCTAATGGACAAAGCAGTTCTGAAATGCAGAGCATGATCAAGATTTACGTAATGACCAGTGCTGTGGGTTAAAAGACATTAGTGACATTGTTGCAGACTAAGCCCCGTTTTCTATTCAAGGTATAATAAACTACTGTGTACTGCATACCAAAGCATCAGCTTTACTGCTTGGGATGTGTAGACAAATCAACAAGCCTATGACCAGCAGCCTGAATTCACTAGGACTCTATCTGTGTATAGAAAGGTTAAGGCAGCAGAAAAAGCACTCTCCTGAAAGGATAAGAGAGTAAGTCAGCTTAATACATTACAATAAGAATATTTTTTTCCCCTCATACGTTTTGTTGTTTTCCACCTCTATACATGCTTAGAGCATTAATTTCAATATTTTCCTTATTCTACTCTAACTGGTGTGCATGTTATACCTTATCCAAACCTATTTTTGCCAGGAAAGAATAACAGTTGCAGTTTTTCCTTTTTACCCCACTAGAAGCATGTCTTCTATCTACTGTCCTTGATACTTCTCCCCCTGTCCAAGGTCAGACAAATGAAGGCAGTAATATGTCACTGAGATCATTGTTGACGTAGTGTACTCAACATCTTAGCTATTTTTGAGTTCTTATTTGTGCAAAGGACTTTACAGCACTTCATTACTTCAGGGCTGTTTTAATACTCACAGGACCTTCTCTAGTTCCTTTTTATCTATCATTGAACTCTTTGTAGCTATGACATTACTTGTTTCAGATGCTTGTCTGTGAGAAGCAGCACGGAAATCCTGTTTGCCAACCATCTGCAGCAATATACTGGGCAAAGTAAAGCCAGATAAAGCACTGAACCCCATGTTTCTATGTGGGTAACCAGCAGCTCTTTTCTATAGCTTTTTGAAGCTATAGTCACAATGGCAGGCCAATGCCACTCACAGTGTTACTTCTACTTGTCTCTAGAAATATGCTATATACGTAGAGTTTTGTAAACCAGTTGTGAGTACTGGTAGCCCCAAATGGGGTGTGAAGCTGTATTTGAAAGCTGCAGACTTTAGTTACAACACAGTCACCCTTCATCTGGACAAGGAGTGAAAGAAGAAAATAACTTCTGTACCATGCTCTTGGGTAGACCTAAGGTACCACAGAGTGTACTTTAAAGGCTGCTTTAAATGCACGTCCCTTCTTGCCCAAGGAGGGGTACTGATGAAGCTTTCCCCAAGTTTAGCCTCCCTAGAATCCCCACACAGCCATCCAGCTCTATATTGCCTTTTATTGAATAATTTGTGTTCAGGTGTTGTACTCCATGTTATATTAGTGGAAACGGCAGTAGCTGGAGGACAAGATGCGGCTTTATGATGTGTGGGCTCTGGGAAGGCTGAGAATGCCAATGGTCTGTGCACAAGTTCAAATCGTTCTCTCAATGTAGAAAAAAAATATTTTCTTTGAATCCTCATTCCTCAGATGATGACTTTTACAGGTAACTCCCTTTTGTTGAGGATTGTTATTCATGTGAATACTGTTTTTCATACTTCCAGCTATCTTTAAGATACATTTTCTTCATATGCTCTGAAGTGTCCAGTGTCCACTCTTTTGGAAGTTTTGGCTGTGCACTTAATTGCTATCTCATACCAGTCCCTATATTTTGATTCAAAGCAAGGCAGTTTTGCTTCATTCATTGGTAGTTACCCAGAATAAGCAGGACTTAGCTCTGAAAGCAGGACACTCTTTCTAACCCTGTCTCTGCCAGTCTTCATCCATGATTTCAAGCAAGTTCTACAAATCCTCGATAGCTCAATTTCTCCATCTGTAAAATCAGGGACATTGGATACCTGATGACCTGACAGGAGTGTTCTGAGAATTTGATAATGTTTTTATAGTGTTGTGAAATTGGCTAACTTCAGATTGTATTTCCAGATAAGACTAAATCTTTCCCAGAAGACAAAAACTGAATGACTCAAAAATAATTTTAATCAGCAGTGTTATTTGTATACTAGGAACCTCAGAGTGCTTGGGAGTTAAAACAGCAATGATATCCCTCAAAGATAAGCTTGGACATCTTCAAGTTTTATCCAGACGTAATTCCGCTTTATTTAGAGCAAATGTATTGATTCTAAGAACACTGGTCCCATATTTGAATTGCTGAAAATTCACAATGAACTTCTAATGGTAACTGCACCTGGGGAACTGGGAACAGAATTACAGCAGACTCAAGGTTTCTGGCTTTCCAGAAGAGTTCAGCCAAAAAAAAAAAAACCAAAACAACCCACCCCTTTTTTGGCAGCAGTCCATCTTGCCTAGCTTCTGATAAAGCTGTTGGAAAAGGTAACTTAGGTTCTTCTGGTACGCCTTTACAGTATAATTCAAGAGAAGTCAATACATCTTCTTTGTGATGATTTTACATAGTCGATTTCAAGCCTTTAGCTGCAGGGATTGCACGTAGTTCAGAGTTGTATTTAAGTTGTCCAAAAGAAATTCAGCTTCTGTCTTCTGCTGAATTCCAAACTCCCTGGGATTCCCTATCTCATAAAGGAGGGCCTTCCCACTGTAGGTTGTAAGTGATTTCAAGCACAGTCTTTGTTCTGGATAATTTGAACTTGGAATTTGTCCAGCAAGATGTCTTTGAAACCAAACCTGAATGATGTGCGTAATGCTCAGCTTAGTAGAGTTTTTGCTCTCTTTGTCATTACAGATGTTGAACAAGTTAAGATCTTTTGGCAGAATACATGGTTCCCACTTTCTCTTCTTCTTCCATAACTGGAAATTTTCTTAGAAATGTAGAATGCTAACTTTGGTAAGAGGTGGCCAGTTCTTATAAGCCCATAAGTCACCACCAGCTTTAGGTGTTTATATTTTTCATTATGGCAACTCAAATGTGTGTTTTCTAACACCAGTTGTCTTCTGTTAGGGGCTTTTTACTAAAGTCAGATGGGTCACTTAGAAACAACAGACATTTGGTTTTGTTTTGGGGTTGTTTTTTGGTTTTTTGGGGTTTTTTTGCATTGCTTGGTGCCCTCAGATGCTCAGGTTATTCACTCCGGGTTTTCTAAAGAATGCTTTCAAATCACTTCCAAAGGCTTAATGTACTCACGTTCAGAATCTGGGATTTTGGTTTTTCTTTTCCTTTTTTTCCACATACTGGAGAAAATGTCTCAGCAGTTGCTAAAAGATCGAGAGACTGAAGCAAATGTGTCATTTTTTCCACAGATATTCTTCCTTTAGATTAGATATAATCTCAAATTAGATTTAACAAGCTCATCTGATAAAAACATGCATTTTTCATTAAAATTATGCCATGGTTATATACAGAAGGTGGAACTAGATGAAAGACAGAACATGACTGATACCATTTCAGTGATTTCTGCTTTCAATGTTTTTATCCATTGAATTTTTAAAGTCATTGTAATTTCAGTCAACTTTAAGGATATTAATTGGTAGTGCATATTAATATCTCAAAGATATTTTATCATTTGATTAGAAAATAGATTTGTGTAAAGTAGTCATAAAAAAACCACCTGTATGGTAGGTTTATCTTTTAAGGGTGCTGCCATACCTTCCAAATATGTATACTTTAGAATCGTCTTTCCCGTTCCTCAGTTTGCTTAGGGCTCGCTGCAGTCTGTAAGCTAATTAGAAGTTTCCTGGCAGTTTTTCTTCTGCTTTTCAAGAAGTTACTCATCTCCTCACTTCTCATGTTTTTTGTTCGGATCTTTAGTTCCTGTTTGCTTATTATCATTGATGAGCTTGTTGCCTGACTAACAGATAAGTGTGGTTGTGAATCACATCTCTTCTGTAGTTTGTTCTTTTAAAATACCAGCCTTTTAACATGGAAAGGAATTAAAGGGAGTTTCCTAATTGAAACAAATCATTTCAGAAACAGCATTCATTTGCACAAGTTCCTGTAGGGAAAGCACCAGAGACTCCCAAGCACTGGATATATACGACTCATCTTAGTCACAGCTAGGGTTTTGGGAACTTCATGGATCTAAACTTAAACTTTACTTGGATTGTGTGTTTTTGTGTTGAGCTTATTTAGAGCCTTGACTGATTTGAGACACAGAAGATTAACTTTATCACTATGACTGGGACCTACACATCATTTCTTTAGCCAAGCCAAATAATCAGTGAGACAGGTACACTTCTTTTAAACTTGGGAACTCAAGTTATTGCAGTCCTCTTCTCTGCTCTGTTGTCAACATCCAAACCCTGCTCTGGAGAAACCTGGCTGTCCTATATTGCATTTTAAACTTTTAACAGTAGCATTGTAGCTGTGCTGGTTTAAGCATAGATAAGGTAGAGCTTGTAGGGAGAACTGACGTCTTTCATTGTGCCAAGTGATATAGCTGAGAAAAAAAAAAAAAAAAAAGAGTGCTACAGGGATTTTTAATCCCTTGCAGTAAGAGCAGAACAGAGAATGCTAAAGAATGCCAAAAATGAGCTGAGATTTTCTTTTTTGGGGAAGGGAAAGTCTTTTATACCCTATTGTGGAATGAGATTGTACAGAGGCTAAACAGCTGGGTCTCCTGCCCACTGATAGTTTTGAATGGATGATTGTGAGCAACTTGCCTATCAGCTATTCCAGAGAATCTGGCTGAAAAGAACTACTTTGTAGAAAATCTGGAGAGAAGTGTATCCTCACCCAGACAGGTAAAACTCCCTGATATGTAGGACTGCTGTGTATGTCCTTTTGGAGGGAGGGAGGGGAGAAGGCAGGAAGGGGGAGAAAGCGGGGGTAAAGAGTCCTAGTCTTTTTGGAAGATGGAATTTCAACTTGAGTTCAGAATATCTGACAAGTTAAATCGATTCATCTGATTTATTAATATTCCGAAGTGTATAGCAGGAGATTTGCAGAACTTTGCATCAGTCTCCTCTCAACTAACCAAGCATGCTTTTAGTGGGCAATTATTACTTCCTCTTTGACCTTTGTTTGAAACCTTGCCCCTGGTACATTTAATTTTTTTTTTCTCCAAAGGAGTTTCAGGAGTTAGATTCAAAATTTTGCTCTAAAAATGTACCTAAAGAAATTGGTGAATCACCTGCTTTGAAATAGTACCTGAAATAAGGTAGCAATACTTTCTGTTCTCTCACCGGCCTGAATATATTATAGAGCCAGTTAGGTACTTAAGAAATGTAGAGTTACACTGAATCTGTTTGACTTCTCATATCTTCTAGTTGCATTTCACTGTAATTCTTAGATTCTGGATACTGCATAGGTTTGGTATTAGAGTATCAAAAACTCTTTTTGAAGTGCAAAGCGTTATTTGTAATGCCTCGGTGATGAAGCACTTTATCAAAGCATATAGAGTGACAAAACTAAGAGAAATTTAAATTTTTCTTTTCCTATAGAAAGAAAGCAAACTGCCAAGAGGAACAGAAACAAACATGACTACCTGCAGTATATTCTGTACAAGAATAATATAAAAGGTCTGATAATTTGATATGCCTTTCTTGTCATCTGTACCTTGATCTCAAATAATAGATCAATCTACTAAAAGTAACAGATACCCTAAATTTATATATTTGACTGAATATTCATGTGACATGCATATAAAAGGTATACAGCTCCAAAAGCTTTATTATGTTTCTTGGTAAATGCTACCTAATACTTTGCATTTTTGTGAATGTTTCTGAATTAAGCAGATAACACCTTTTTCCAGCTTTCTAAATTGTCATAGTAGGAGCTGTAAGAAAAGTTAAAAAAAATAATAAAATTCTCCAGCTACCCACATGTCCTGAAACTATTATATAAAGCTTCCAAATCCAAAGACTCTGCTAAGATCAATCCTCTAAAAGAATAAAGAATTAGGTAATTCTTTTTTTTATTATTATTTTATTGAATCTGGGTTGTTTCAGCGTCATTCCATCTATACAAATTTTCTCTGAAGCTATTTAAAACAAGGCCAGAGTATCAAAGGCAAGCTGCCACAGTTCAAACTCAGTAAAGCTGACATTGCAGAACTAAGATGAAATCAAGGAGCCATGTCTCAGAACGCAGGCTATTGATATACACCACAGTTAACTGGAGTTTGTAAAACTTTTTTAATTTCGTAGAGTTTAAGGTCAGAAGGGATTATTTCATCTAATCCAACCTCTTTTATATCACAGGCCTTTATGTTTCACACTACATGAAGCCCGGAGATCTTAATTAGACTAAAGGACTTCATTCCTTAGCACACAAAACTGAGACAGCAGCGACCCCAGAGATTTTGGTGTCAAGACATTGGTTAAGTGAGATAAACATAAATGATTCCAGCAGGTAAGTAAAGCCTGAAAAGGAAATAGTCCAAGTTATGTTTTACTTTGAACATACTTTTTCAGAGAAATTTCTTCCTGACACCAGATCTGGTTGCTGGTGGTTATACACGGATTAAGCAAAATCTCCTGATTGTCCAAATAATGGAATCTGTCGGTGACCTGCCAAGTTCACATGTCCATGTGTTCTTTCTGTGGAAATCAGAGTATAGGGTTCCTAGACCACTACCCTCCACATATTTGGCATATAGGTAAGGAATATTCCCTCAATTTAGGAGACTAGCATGCCTTTTTGCACCATTAAGTATAGCCATAGGGACTGTAAACATGTGAGAAGGGCAGATCAGATGCAATAACTGAAAAAAACCTCACTGCAGTAGTTCACCCCTTTCAATAACCTGCTTTCAGCTTTGGCCAATTTATCATTCCTCAGGCAAAACAAGTCCTCTGTTCCACCCAGGTAAAATCTAGCATCCATACATAAAAGCTTCATCCAAGAAGACAACAGCGTTAAACCGTTATGCAGAAAGCTAACAATAATTGTTGTCTTTAATACGCAGTCACAAGTATCACAGGCACGTGACAGACAGTCTGGCAACCTTCATCTTATTAAAGTCCAGGGCTGGAAAGGATTAACAGTAGGGCTCATCAGTTCAAAAATTCCAAGGCCACAGCCAGCCCAGCTTTGGGGTAGGTATAAAGATAATTTTATTTATTTACTTATTTACTTATTTTTAACAACTCCAAATGATAGACAGCTCTCAAAAGGCTCCTAGCCAGGTTTGCTGTGAGAAGGGCAAGCCAAAGAAATCAACAGTTTTAGCAACTACAAGTAAGTCCCAGCAGCTGGGAGTTGCAGAGTTGCAGGTGTGTAGTGGTGCAGGGAGCAGGAGGCGTCAAAGACTGGAAAGAGAATGACGGGGGTGCTAGGGGTGACTGCTAGCCCCCCAAAATACATGAGCAGGTTGTGAATTCCCTTGTAGGCTCAATCTGTCCTGGTTTCCCTCTTAGCTGAGAAATTGTGTCTTACTCCTTGCCTTCAAATGCTTCGTTTGTCTTCATAGCCAGATGGTTTTATCTGTGTACATGTATGTCCTCTGTCATTTATTAGCTTTGTTTTCAGTACATTGAATTATCCGAGGTTCTGAAAGCGCTGTATCATAAACCTTGTTTCCCAGCTCTGGGGATAGGTAGGAGATATTTCTTCAAACCTTTTTTAATACTTTTTGCAACCTTATGAATGTGGAGGAGAAAAATGTACTGTCTAACACAGTAACACAGTGGTCTTTCTAAGACTGTATATTAAAGTATTCTTTTTTTTTTTTTTTTTGGCCTTTACACACATGAAAAGAGGTATTTTCCTTTTTTCACCTGTAGTAAGCATTCATTTATCAAAACTTCTGAATACTCTGCCTTCTGTTCACTCTGTAATATTTGAAGTATTAGGTGTCTTCTGTATTTTTATGGTTTTTCTTAGATTAAAACCAATTCACTAGGTGATTCTGATTGCTAGAGAATTATGAGAAAGACCACATCAAAGATCTCTCTAGCTCATTAATCTGTGTCTAGGCCAGAATCAGATGCCTTATGCTTCAGAATGCATATAAGATGGCAAATAGCAATATTTTTCTGGAATACTCCACATGCTTTCAGCAATTTGGAGCTTAGAGCTAAAGATACCATTTCTATGTCTGAGTTTCCTGTCTTTTTCTTCCCTGAACTTGCCTTTTTTTGGACCTATATAAACTTAACACCCACAAAAATCCTGTGTTAAGAAGTTATCTTACTTAACTGCAAGTTTTGTTAAGTGCAGCTTCGTATTTTTTTGGTGAATTTTCTTTTTGGTAGTTTCATTTGATGCCTCTTGTTCTTAACCTGAAAGACATAGCCAGTAGCTGATCTCTCTTTACCTTCTCTTTTCCTCTCTGCTTTACCCACCTCAGCTACACTCCATCCAGTCATCTGTTTAATTAACTATAAATTACTTTAGCTACCAATATTTTATTATATACTAATAGTTCTACTAATTCATAGGGGATAGTCACCAGGCTGATCTGCCTATGCTTCACTATGGTGACCTCTTTTCTAAGTTGAATATATTAGGATAGTGTTGGCAGGACAGTGCTGTCTCTGGAATGTTTTTAATTTCCCAAGATTTGTTTAAAAGTATCATTAGTGGTTTATCAGTCTTCAAAGCTAATTCATTTAAGACTCTTGGCTAAAGTTTTTGACACTGTTGGTTTGAAAATACTTTCTTTTAGCAGTGACTAGATCCTCCTTTCCTTTTCTTCAACATCACCATGATGGATATTTGCTTTTCTGCTGTTCCAGATGTAGAACAGAAGTATCTGCTGAACATATTCCTGTTTCAGAAATTCTACCAACTGCATCAGACAGTTGATGTATACAAGCCTGAGGTTTTTCTTTGTTTCTATTGCTACAAAACTGCTTTTTAGTGAAAGGATTCAGAGCAGTTTCTGAAAATCTGATCCTTTCAGTTCAAAGATCTAAAATTCAGTCATCTGAATTCCCAAGTCACCTTTACAAATGTGGGTTAGGAAACAGACTGACTAAAATTTTGTATCTCAGGCAGGAGGCATATGATTTTAATTAGAATAGAAATTGACATGTACTTTTATTCTCATGTAAAATCACAAACTTTTTTTTTTTTCTTATATTTTGCGAAACTTCTGTAGGGTAGGTGACCTGCAGTTAGGGAACTATTAGCTGAAAATTTATTCTCAAGTACAGATTAAATTACAGCTAAAGAGACACTGAGAAAAGAAGTATTTTTTGCTGAAGAGGTGCCATAGAAATACACTACTTTTCTTTGGTCTCCTAAAACATACACATACACACAGGTTTTTGAACACCTGATATAATTGCACTACATTCTACTGTAAGAAAAAAAGAAAAAACCTTCATCCATCCACAAGATTCCTTAATTGGCTTAGGAGTCCTGGATGAAGTGATTGATCTTGCACAGCTGTTTGTAGCAATGCATGGCAAATATGTTTACAATTGACAGAGATAGATGACACTGTAATTGACATTTTACTTTTCTTCTATATATTTTTTTAAGCTAGTAGATCAATTGGACATCTCCAAAGTTTGGAAAGGAAAAATAGATCTGTTTCTACTTCCAATTATTTTTATTCTGCATGGCATGCTGAAACCTGTCACAGCTAAGACCAGATTGTCCAGTTTTAATACGGTTCACTCTCTTTCATCAAAATAACTTCTATTAGACTTTGTCAAAATAAATGACACTGTTAAGGTGATTGGAGGCATGTGTCTCAGCTTATTGCAAGCCTTGAAAACTGAACACAGAGAAATAAGTAACTTATTTAACTCAAGTTAGTTATATAAACAAAAGAGAGGACACTTTTGTGGGCAAACGAGTGTTGCCTTTTCATGGAAGTCTTTCTAAAATGGTAGCAGTACTGGCAATTCCAGAACAAAACCAGGCAGTCACGTCCAGTGTTGCAAAACCTGGTCTAGGCAACAATCTCAACTCGCTGGGTGGCAGCCTGTCTATACTGGATGCGGAAGTTCTGAACTTAATTGTGTATGGGGCTGCGGTGGTAGGAAAGCGGAGTGCAAGTAGAGATGAACTCGGGTAGTGAGATATAAAACCTTTTCCTGAAGTAGCAGCTGCTTCCGTTTGCTTCATGTTATCCTGGTTTTCTCTAAAATGTCTTCACTTAACTCATTCCCCATAAGCAGGCAATTATACATAGTCTGATAATATACTTCTCCCTAATTATCTAATTGTAACTAACATGTATGCCCCTGGTCCAACACTGGCCAGCAAATTAAGCTGAAAAGCAGAGTTAATGATTTTGCCTCTACAGAAAAAGGATAAAGATTCTGATTTTCCTTTCTACATCCCCTTTTTATGCTTTTGAGGAGGAAAGATACACATGATGGAGAGTATATGTGGGGAAGATAAATTGTTTTATAGATGTGGATTACGTCTCTGCTTCCAGGGAATCCTTGTGTTTGTATATGTGTGTGTGGATGTGGACATGAGTGTGCACGTGTGGAGAAGAGATGTAAGCTTGAGAGGTTAGTGTAGGTGAAGGATGCATTGTTGAGGTTGTGTATTTAAGTCTACAGGGTCCTGACAGGAATTGACAAAAGTATAGAAGGGAGAAGGTGATTGATGTGGAAGGCTAACAGGACCAGAGAAGAGACTGAAAGAGGCTGTACAGGAAAAAAATTGAGTGAATTATGTAGAAAAAGATGGAAAGATAAATACCAGAGTAATATAATTTTGAAGAGTAAACAGAAAGATTTAAAGATACAGCGAAATAAAATGTAACAAAGCAAAAATTCAGGAAAAAGAGAGGGAAACCCAACAAATGCAGAGACCTGAGAGCTAAAAAAATGGCTACTTAATGAAAGCTTGAGGCAAATATGTTTTCTGTTTTAAAGCGTTAATCAGGAACAAATTAATAAGATGGAGATAAGAAGTCTCATTTCATCACTTGCCTGAGGCAGCAAAGAGCCCAAGGCTTAAATTATGAAGGAACATTATTTAGCAGAAATTGTGGTTTAGAAAGCAGTATGATTTGTTTTATTGTGAATTAATGCAATTGTCAGGAAAGAAAGAAATATTTTTTTGGTGTGGGAGATTACACACTTTCGGTACCACTGCTCTCTTATTTTGTCTCAGGATCTCGTGTTATATCAAGACATGCTTTTCTGGGATGTGCTTCTGTAAAGCAGAAAGCTGGGAGAAGCTGCACTGGTTATGAATGACTGATGAAGGCCAGAGTAAAAAGATTTATTATTTTTTTTAATGCTTCTGATATTCATTATTCTTCATAAAGCCTTTCCTGGCAGCTTTCCAGCTTTATAAAAATAAGGACACCCTTGCAGACACAGGACTAACTTTAAGGGTCATAAGGTCTTAACACTTCTGAGCTACTCATGGAAGCCCACAGTCTTATGAATTTGGAGTCCTTCCTCCCAGCTATGAATCATTGCATGAATAAGGTGGGACAATATTTCATATCGTTATGGAATGCAACTTTCTCTCACCTCAGTATTCTTCTGATAGGTGGGTAGGCGTTACAAGTGTGCATCTGTACAAATGTAGAAAAGCGTAAAGTCTATAAGGTCTCTTATAAAAAACTTAAGCAACAGAAAAAGCCTAAGGGATAGGTATAGGGTCACTGTTTCTTGACCTTCAGGAGGGGAAAATGACTTTGCTTTGATCAACACTATTCCAGGCTTTCAGCCTTCCACATATTCAGTACCAGCAGAAATCAAATTCAAATCTGGTGTAGGCCAATGCAATTTCATTCTTACTTTCAGAGTTACTCCTTTCAACAGCTGTGCTTTTGATGTGATAGGAAAGAATGCATCAATTAATTGGAACAGCTACTGTCCTTTGCTTTAGCTTCACTAGATACTTTTTTGTGTGTGTTTAGTTATTTGCTTAGACTTTTACACAAAGCAAGTGTACACTCCTTTTCTGTGCCCATTCCCTATTTGTTTATTTTCAATAGAAGCAGATGCACATTACAACCACAGTTTTGGGTAATGTGCTAACATGTGCCAAATTAGAGTGATATCTCCAGTGCTTTGTACAACACCCCATCAATGCAAAAATGGTTGATTGCTACCTGTTGTCTTACCAGCCACCAGAGTAATTATTACGGTAATGCATATTGCTACCTTGACACTGTTTGAGATGGATTTTATATCCAAATATTTTTCACCCAATAGCAAAGTAAGCTAGATAGCTGTAAACTGCAGCCCTGAATCAATACTGAATCTAGCAACAGAGTACAAAAAAATAGAAGAAAATGCAGGACATACACTGACAAATGGCAGTGAATATGTTGAACATAAAGAAAAAGAATAAATTAACATTTCTCTCTTTCTCTGCCTCAGTGTCCCAGAAAACTGTATATAGATGATAGCATTACATACCACTGGTTTGTTGCAGCTGCTTCTCTACGTTTTCTGTCAGTAGAGCTAGTCCAATTTTGTGCTCTATTTTCATTTCTCTTTTGTACAGCTCCAAACCCCAACATTACACTCTTTATTAACATTTTCATCAAATGTCTATACTTTTCAAAAAAATTATAGTAATTCCAAATTTATAATTCATCCTTAAAAAAAAGCAAAGCAGTGTACTATGTTAATATAAAACTGCCTTTTCTTATTAAGCTATTCAGGTGTCAGCGCAATTGTTATTACTAGGACTGCAATCATTACAGATCGTGGTTGATATGTAAAAGGATGTTATAAATGTGAATTTAGTTATGGGATTGCCTTCATTTTCAGAGTAAAGACACACTGAAATATGCATTAAAATAGTTCCTCAGTGTCAGCTTTCTTTTTAAAACAATAATCTTTAGCAGAAATTCTTTGGAGGCTTGGAGATTTAGGTTTGGCTGGGTCAATGGGCACCCATATGTTCTGAGGCTTACCTCTGTGTTCAAAAACCTTCTGTGTTTAAAACCTCTGGTTTTGAAAAAAATTAGCTGAGAGCTTTGGTGAAATCTGGGGAGTTTTCACCTTTCCTCTCGTAGGCTCATGAGCAGAATCAGAGAGAGATGAATTTTCATGCTGTAAAGCTCTATTTCAGATACATGGATATAATATTAAATCACAGCCTATCTGCTTGCTTTAGCTTTTGTCTGAAGAGTGAGATTGGGTTGTTGGGCGTCACTAAAGTATTTAATTACTGTATTTTTAAGGATTGTGATATTGGTGTGCTTTGATATTTATTAGCCAATAATGGTAAAGTAAAATTAACAAAAGACCAGATTAATGAAAGCACATAGAAATGTTTGCTTATAATGCATGAAAATAGACAACTCAGTTACTGAGATTTATCCAGGTTTATGTGCAAGCTATATTAGCAGGTTCTATTTAATCTCTGTATTTAAGACGAAAATTAATATGCTGCAGATTGTTTTATTTTCTACCAGTGGTCGCAGGTGGCACTTACTGAAAAGAACCTTAGGAATGTAGTATTTATTTGCACAGTACCATACTTCAAGGGTTATCTGTAAGATTTCATTTGCATTCAAATTTTCTTCATCTGTTTTCCCTTTGTCTTTCCGCCACTACTGGTGTGTCTGAACTATGCAGGGAAGAAGCTTGAAATCTGTGAGTAAAAGACCAGGAAAACAGAAGTAAAAAATAAAGGAGTGATAGGAGTCTTGGCATCCCTTGATATGGAAGAGAAAGAGCAAACTGATAAAAAAAAATGGGTTTTTTGAAGATGTGTTTTTATTTACATTTTGGTGAGACAGTAGCAGGAAGACGATTGTTGTCACCATTAACCTTAGTCACTATAAATTCTGCTCTTTGGGGGATGTCCTTGTTAGGGTGGGGAGTTCATTCAACATTTTGAGATATATATAATGCTAATTGATTCAGTATTGGCATGTGATCTTTAATGATTAACAGCAGTGGTAGAAAATCAGGCCACATTTAGAGCTCAAAGTTTAAAACTCTGATTGTACCTCAGCTTATTAAGTGCTCTGATAATAATGGTAGTCTAGGACTGCCATGATCAAATCTGTCATCATCAGTAGTGTGTTTATGCTGGAGCTTGTTCTTGTGACATGGACATAACCCCTCCTTTCCCAAAATATTATGTATGCACATAATTAATCCTTAGCAATTTTTCTTTCTTTTTTTTATTTTTTCCTATTTTTTCCTTTTTTTTTTCCTTTTTTTGAGCATAGTTTTAGCTGGTCCTGTATTTATTCCTTTTCTTTCTGCGTTCAGTTTCGTGTTCAGACTGATACCTCTGTTTTTATTTCTTGAGCATGTAGATCATTGAGCTTTATTCTTACTGTTTTAGAATTTGCATTTATAATCAGTTTCAGCTGACCCAGCTTCTAAAATTCATGAAAATTTTGTAAGTAAAAATCTCTTTTCAGCTTTACATGGAAGAAAGTTTTATACCAGAGTGGACTTTGATACATGTTTGTACATGTTTTATATATGTAATGCAAGCCATCTATTAGGATGGTAGGGCTATTCAGCTTTCTCTTTTCCTGATGCCAAAATATTAAACAAATTATTAAGTAAGAACTCATTAGTACATTTAATTTCATGTTCAAAGTGGTAACTAATATATGGACAGGAAAATGTTAGTCTCGCCCTGCAACGGATGTGCTAGCTTACCTTTTTAGTTCTTTCAGATGTAAAGAATGTGGACTTAAACAATTAGACAATTCCTTTCTTGTGTTGTGGAACCCTGAAGGAAAAATATTTCTTGATGTGGAATTTTGGCTTATGTTTATTTTAAATGCTTTTTTTCCCCCCTCTTGATATGGGTAGTTCTAATTTTAGTGGAATAATCACATTAATTTTCTAAGGTATTAATCTGAGATAGTCATCTACATATTACTTTATAAAAATAGATTTTAAACAATTGCTCAACAGCCAAGAAAAACGGTCAAATGTGTCCATACTTCTCTCTGCATTTAAGAAAATAACATTTTTGTGCAAGTCAAAAGATCAAAACACAGTATCAAATACTACAGTGTGGCAGGAGAAAGCAACAATAAAAATTCTGGGTGTTTTAAAGCATCAGCAGTGAATTTCAGTAACTGTATAGCTAGAACTTCACTGTGTACTTTGAACAAGAATAATATGTAATTGCATAATTGTCTGTCTGCTTTACTCAAAACTAGAAGTCACTTATCAAAGCTTAAAGTTATGTATTTAACCAACCAAGGACTTGTGTGCGATATCTTCATTTACTGTTGGTGTTTTTTCAGTATAACAAAATATAAACACAGAGGAGGATATTAAGGAACGAGAATGTGGAGAACATTAGGTTGGAGCTGGGCTCATTTTGGGACGTGCTGTTTGGCATTTAGGCACCCCATGCTGCAAAGAGTAGAAAAGCTTGCATATGCATTTTAGATAGTTATTAAAGAGTCATTTTCCATACTTTTATCCCTATTAGAGCCCTGATGTTAGATAACTTGCATAATTGCTAGCCAGTCCCTTTACAGTGTTGTGGAGCACCATCATCCCCTAAAGCTTTTAGGGAACAGAATCTGACAGGTAGCACCAAAACATGACAAGCCTTAAAAATAATCCCATACTTAAACAGCCACGGAGCACCCACCTCACAGTGGAATCATGACAAACCTGCTTTATCTCTATTATTAAAAGATTGATTCATCTTTTAAATGGTTCCTCAAGTACTTGGTTTTCCACAGACTGGTTACCTATTTATTAGATCAATCTTGTTATTAGGTGTGTTCTGAATGCTGGGTTTGGGGTTGTGGGAGCGCATTTGAGTAGAGATTAAGGCAGCAATGATGAAACAGACATTTACATCGCTGCTGCTAGAACCTCCACAGTTTCCCAGCAAGGGACTGCAATTCTGCACGGAATTGTTTCCTCATGTGCAGTACACAGCAGGATCATAATTCTGCTTGTAGCGATGGGAAATGGGATAGAAGGAGACTGCCAAAGAAGAAGTCCCCTTCTGCACTGAAGCAGCTTAATGTGTAATATTTTATCTATTTAGAATCATCCCTGTGGTCTGTACTAATGACATTATTTCCCAGGAGATCATTATCAGATGATTGCATCCCATCATGGATTGTTCTCAGTGACCTCAGTGCTGTTGGAAAATATTATTTTTGTAACACCTGCTACGTCCCCGTCTCTTGTTGGAAATTTAGTTCCTAGTTTGGCCTGATGCCTCACTACATTTTCCACAGTCTGTTCTCTGTTACAAAGCCAGTTTGGTTTCCTGTGTTATAGCTGTATGGGGTCTACTACTTCTTTCAAAATTGTCTTTCTCAACTTTTCTATATCAGTGTTATCCGATGTGGTGTCTTCTTTGCTGCTAGCATATAAATTACATTGTTGATTCTTTATGGTTTCTTGCACTCTGAATTGAGTTATAGCTTTTACAAGCATGTGATCTGGCTTGAAGAGAAGACTGACAACTTGTCACTCCTGGAATCTGTGACTATCTTGTCTTGTATTAATTCATTTTATAAGACCCAATATTTCAGTGTTCAGCAAGAGTATAAGCTACTGTATTAACATCCTCTACTAGTACTTCTTCATTACATCTGTCAATATTTTGCCAAAAGGACTTGCTCTTAGGTACTTCCCACCCAATTTTTTTCACTTCTGCTTTTTCCTCTATGTTTCTCTGTCATTGCCTGTTTACATTTTATTATGTTAGGCAAGTTGTTATATTTATTTATATTTATTATATTTATTTCAAAATATAGCTGAGATGAAAATTATCATTTTCAAAAAAGAATTTTAAAAATAGTATATTTCTATGTTTTTACATATGCCATATATTTATAACAAAGTGACAGGGCTGTATTTGCATATGAATTGTATTAAGCTACCTATGCCTCCTGGAAGTTTCCTAGTACTTTATTAAAATCATACTCTTTATTTTTTCATAATTGGAAAGATATTTGAAACATATTAAAATATTGAAATGGTGTCAAGATAAGATATACTTTCTTTTAAAGCTTCATTCTAGCTATTATCAATTTTCTTCATCCATATTTTTGAAGGATTAGTCATTCTTATCTACTGAAGTGAATTACTTTTCTAAAATTTCATATTAAAAGTGAGGGAAATGATACAGTTAGATGCTATTCTTTTTCTCTAAAAAGCTACGTAAAGAAGGCCCCATTTTAAAGACTTTCAGGCTTCCAAAATGTAAGAAGAAACAGAATTTTAAAAAGAGAAAACATCTAAAGGCTAATTTTTGTCTGTCTGAATCTTAAAGCAAAAAGCAGTCTTAGAAAAGCATCTTAGATGAACAGTGCACCTTAAATTGCAAATTGAGAACTCACGATACAAAGTCTTTTCCTTTTCAGAACTGTATGCTGAAATTACTGTGAACTTTTACACAGGTTTCCCTTTTTCAGGGCTTTTTGAAGTTCCCCTTTAACTGGCTGCTCTGCATCCTGATTGAGGTTCAGCACATTTATATCCAAAGGAAATCACATCACGGCTAAAAGTAAATGACATTGCTTCAGAAGACTACTGCTTCTTACAGAAATCATTTTCCCAATCTCCTTTTGATCTTAAAAAAAAAATTATTATTATTCTTTAAACCAGAAAAGCCTTTAATCTTTCAGCCATTACTATCACATATAAAAATAGCCCATTGTAATAAATTAATTACCATTTCAGTTTTTGCATATAAAACTGTATATGTAGAAACACAATGTTACTTGTAAGTGGTAGCTTGAGCAAAGATAGGTTAATTTTTGCTTCTGAACTTTTTAAACTAAATTACTGTTTTTCAGTAACCCTGGAGTGGAGAGTTATGAACTACTTGACCCAGCTATCAAGAGCACTGATGTATAACTATTCTGAATCTGCCTGAGAAACCAGAGATTTGGTACTCTCAAAAGTTAATTTGCTGGCAAGCTACAATTAACGGTCAGGAAGGAGGGATTTGGGTGGGATCATTTCTCTTTTGTCTTTTTCTTTTCTTCCCACAGAAAGTATCAGGCTGATTTTCATGGCAAATTAGAGTTCTGGACTGTGAAGAAGGGTCAGGCAGTATATGCAGTGGAGGTTGTGTTGTGATTTTTTTTTTTTTTTCTCTTTATGATCTAATTGGCAGAATCTATCACATGGTAATCCTCAAAAGGGTCGCATTTTCACCTATAAAATTTTCACAACAGCTATTTACTACAGTGAATTGAATTAAGGGCCAGCGGCTGGAAACTTTATTGTGTCCATAGAATTTTCACTAAAGCAAGTCAACACGAGATTACTTTTGCTTTCTCATTTCTAAGATAATGCAAAATCCATCTCTGAGCCCAAGCTTTCTCACAAATGTTTTTAAACAGTAAACTCACTGGACTTTTAAATAAAATGACACTACCTATTAAACCTTCTTCTTGCCAGCCAGTAACAAAGAAGAGAAGTATCTTTCTTATGTTACTCCTTGGAGAAGGCAGTTTGGTGGTGGTATCCATCTAAACACAAAGATAAATCGGTAGGGTCAGCTGAGGTTGGCAGAAGTTATTTTAAGCTGATTTCTCATTTCAGAAGCTGCATTTCAGTTGAGTGGTCTGATTCAGTTGAACTGGAGGGGAAAAAAACCAAAACAAAGTTTTTCTTTTAATAATAGGCCCCTGTGTCCCTCTACCTCTGTCAGGCAGTACCCCAAGTTAATTTGTCATTTTCAGCAGTTATCTTCAAAAACTGTCTTTTATACAGAGGTGCAGGTATTTGCTCGGAGATGAGTATCTCCCACTTGTACAGTGGGAAGATTTGGTTTAATCAAAATCATTTATCCTTTGTGGTCAGAAGTCTATCTGTCCTTTACAAAATATTACAGCTTCCATGAATAGGAAATGTCTCAATTTTTAAAGTAACTTTTAAAGATGGTGGATTTTTTTCTGATACTGTTGTTTTCTTTTTGTTTTCAATGCAAAAAATATTTTAACAACAGATTTTACAAGGTCTTTGATGAATACATTTTTTTGCCAACAACAATCTGTGTTATTATAATACATCAGATCTCTTTGAGTTCATTTTTCATGTTTTTATGTGAATGAAATGAAAGCATAAAAACACACAGCTGAATTTTCTTACTTGAGACTTAGCTTTGGAAGCCAGTAGCATGTTGCTTCTCCTAATATTCCCCAAGTAAAATTCCTTCTGAGTTGACACAGATAGCAAAATTCCTTGCCACTGAATCCCACACTACTCATTGCCTCCTTATTTGAATAGTTTCTGTGGTCCTTCTTGAGCATTTAGTGGATACAGTGGATACTGCATTGGTTAAAAAAATACTGCAGTATTTTATATGTCCTGTAAATTTTATTTGAAATGGGTGGACACAAAAAATGCATTTTCCTTGTCATTCTACCAGCAGCCTCATCATTGCTAATGGTCTTAGAATGTGTATTTTAGATAGAAGCCACAATGACATTCATAAAAATAATAATTTATGTCATTGTGGCTCTTCAGGTTTATTGATCATTGAGAATTTCCTAGTTCTTTATATTGGTGCATTTTTGTTGTTTTCTGACAAAGAGTAAGTTTGGGAAAGAAGTGGTATATTTAAAAATAATAATTAAAAATAACAATAAACATGCACAAAAGAATGATACAAGAGAATATAATTAAATACACTGCAGGATGGATCATCAGTGGCATTGCACTATAGAAGAGAATTCCCTATAACACCGTGCAAAGTAGAGCAGATAGCCTTCTGCTGTCACCTCTGCTCAGCGCTATTAACAATGAAGGAGGCTGCAAAACAGCTTATTAGCTACAGCCAGATATTTTCTGCTCCAGACCACTGCTATTAAGTGGCAGGTATTGCCTGGCACAAGGACGATATACACAGATCTGTAACCTGCAAAATGTATATACCTACAATACTATATTCTATACAATGCTTCTCTCCCTGATAGTATTATCTACTCATCCCTTCATGGGATGATGGAATACTGGGGGAGTGGGGTGGGTGGGGTGCTTAGGGGGGATTTATTTCCTTTTCAGATTGCAATTAATCAAAGCTTTTGTAACATGCCTATATATTATATGTGAAGAGGGTAGAATATCTAATAGGCTAAGACAACACTTTAAAATAAGTTTCTTTAAAACCACCAATACTGCTTTACTGGAGTTAAATGCTTGGTCTGAAACACAGGTAAAATGTGAGTGAGTTTAGATGTGAAATTTGGCTTTCCCCTGCTATCGTCTAAATGTTATTTCTCAGAGGCCAGATCTTTAGAAGAATTTAATTTTGAATCTGTTCTTCGGCACTGCTTCCCTTGGATTTTTAGAAGGGTATTTCTACAGAGACTTGTTTCTGTAAAGGAAAAATACATTATTTCTATATAAAAAAAATCATCAAATATGTATTAAGAGAATGTTTGTTATATATATTTCAGAGCAGCTAGTTTATGTTTTTCTCTGCATTCTTCAATATCTTTTACATATTGGTGTTTGGCCAAAGTCGGGTTTTCTTTGGCTGTCTTAAAAGCATTGACGGACAGAGATTCAGCATCATGAGTTTAGCCCTATCATCTTTGTAACTACCTTCCCAATAATTGTAGATTGGTTTTAGATTGCCCAGTAGCCACCCGTTCACAAGCCCAGCTGCCTCAACGTTTATTATTTTGGTAACCATCTAATGGACCCTCCCAGGCTTCTCCACATACCCCAAAGTAGACCCAAAGCAGAGCCCAGTGTTTCAGATGTGGCACCACTGGTGCTGAGTAGAGGGAGTGACAGCTCCTCTTGATCTGTTTTCCACACTCCTCCAAATGCAGCCCAGCCTGTGGTTTGTCTTACTGGCAGTGAGAGTTGGCTCATATTCATTCCCGCATCCGCTGTAACTGCCGGGTCCTTTTCAGAAAGGTCAGTATTCATTTTCCCAGCCTGTACCAATGTGTTGGGGGACTCTGCCCCACAGCAGAACTCTCTGATGCTGCTTACTGAACCTCATGAGATTTTTGTTGGCTCAACCCTAAAATTTTTCAAGGTCTCTGTATCAAGACTCTGCTGTTTGTCATGTCAGCCCATTCCCTATCTACTGGCATCTTCGAAGTAGCTGAGGATGCAGTCTGTGTCATCATCCAGGTGGGTGAGGAAAATGTTGACAAATGTGGATCCCATGTTCAGGCATTGGCTTGTACCTAATTTACTATTTTAAAACATTAGGATTCGGGGGGGGGGGGGGGGGACGACACAAATGCAAGTAAACAAAAATAAAATGCTGTAGAAAGAGGTGAAGGCTACAGGGAGAGCTGAGACCTCACTTGATAACTGCTACCACTGTGAATAAACTAGGTGGTGTTTATGTGTGTCTTGCCTGAGGTAGGAAGGAAATGAGTGTTTTCTTGCTCTGGTATGATATTTCAGTGGGATTTGCCAATATTTTCTGAGTTGGATGGAGAGTTTGCAGAGCAGAACTGAGGCTATGTGGAACATTGAATTGCTTGTTGTTTCCCATGTGTCTTATCTTAGCCTCCTTATATGTCATCAGGATATTTAGTTGTTTTAGTGGCCTATACAGCCTATAGGGCACTACCATAAAGAAACTTGCCAGAGAGGCTGTTACAGAACATATATTAGCTACTGAAAAGGCCATACAGAAAACTCCTTTAGGCCCCTCAAAGGTATGAATAGCTGATTCAACTCTTTCTGTGCAGTATTAAAAAGTTTTATGCAATCTAGCCAAATGGATTTAGTGCATTAACCTCACTACAACAGGCCCACCTGAGACAATTTAGCATGTGAAAGAATGTGTCTACACCAGAGAACAGTAACAAACTTTTCCGATTGATAATGCATTAGAAAAGGTACCGTCTTTCTGGTCAGCTGCCAAGAGCTCACAATCTGATTCATAAGCAAAGGAACTTGTGGAAAATCCCTGTGGATTAACAAACATCACCCAGTCCAATTTACAAAAGCTGTCAACGTAAGACAGAAAAGACCAGGACATTTGGCAAGGTATAGGAAGAAGATTATGCTAGTTAATTCTGAATTCTCTTTCAAATCAGTCCTTTTTTTTTTCAAAAACGTAGACTGAAACAGAGTGCCCAAGTCATGGACCCCCATGACTGTGCGCTCCTTGATCTTCTAGGCTCCTTGCTTGAGATGTGAATGTTGTTCTTTGCAGTGACTGTCACTGCTTCTTCTGCCACACTCTGAAAGCTGGGTGAGAACTCAGGAGGTTGCAATAATGTCCCCCTTCTGCTGGGGGGTTCTTCACCACCCTTTTTACAAGAATATGGCATAAAACTGAGCACAGACATACCATCTCTCACGCAGCAGCCTTTCATTTTCACCAGTGATGTTGCAAGTGTTATCTGTATTGCAGGGTTCAATGCATAGTCTTTGCCTGTTTCATAGTAAGAAAAATGGATATGGAGATAGATATAGATATAATATAGAATTCCAATTGATGACAGTACAAAGAATGGGTAGGACATGAAAAACATATATTCCTGGGGTTTTTTTGGCAATTGAATATTTTATTTCTCCTCTTTTGTAGAAAAATGTATTTCTGAGACTTCTTCCAATTCGGAAACTTTTGTCAGAATATTGTCACAATATTCAATAATTAATATTGAGAATATATCATCCGATATTTTGATTTGCTACAGAAGATAAGAAATGTCAACCAAGAAATGCTTAACCATATTTTTCTTGAATGATTTGAAATAGAAAATAGCCTCTAAATCAAAGGCATATATTTTACACAAAGCATAACATTTAAAATAGGAAATACCCATTTAATTATTTAGAATTTCATTTGTCCATCTTGTCCAAATTAGTTTTAGTATAATTTCTATTCTAGATGTGCATTTATAAATGGAAATGTTAGGGCAACAGTAATTTCATGAAACATATTTATTTTTTAATAAATCATTAGTCCATTGGAATTTAAAAACTTAATCTTTTACACAGAATTGCAGATAGTCAGTGCCTGTATTTATATGCTAATCACTCTAAGGGAAGAAAGCAGAATTAACATATAATGCTTAATTAAGAGAAAAAAATTGCAGTAATCCTATAACTTGGAAGTAAAGCAAAAACCATTTCTGGTGCATAATAGAGGTTTTAATTATGTACTTTCAATGTAACAATTCTTAAATAATGGTTCTGGCACTGGCAATAACAAAGAAGGAAAAAGTCCCGGTGAAAACTATTGAAATAAATTAATCCTGTTCAGTTATAATTTTTGAAAGCTCATTCTTCTATGGTCTGTTTTTTGCATTTACATTGAGTAGACGTTTTTATCATTAAGTATTTAATGTGAAAGTATTTAATTCTGCAAGGTACCTGCCATTCTGCAAGGTGCCTGCTATTCCATTGTCTTTAAAAAAGACAGTAGCGATCCTCTGGAATCAACAAGTTTTGAACCTGGGTTCTAGGGAGGCAGGATTAGATGTAAGATGTTCTATATACTTTATTTATTTGTTTATTTATATATGTATATGTATGTATATATATAATTGTTCCTGTTTGCACTATTTCAGTGGTCCAGAACAACACTGGTCCTTCAAGCTGTTACTGTGGTTTCTTTGCAGGGCATCTACCAAGTGCCTGTACTTTGAGATTAAAACCCAAGTTACTTCAGTCCTACACTCACCGTTTATTAACTGTGCTCTGTGTGGCTGATCCAAAATAGAATTATGTCTATTCCATTTCAGATGGAAATTAATCTCAGAAAAACTGAAGAGGACTACTATTTGCAGAAAAGTATGTGATTGCTCTGCTTCTTATTTTCAGATTTAAAAGACTTAATTAGAACAGGCTTGATCTTTTGAAGTAACAAATATTCTTTGTGGTTTTTTTTTTGTTGCTTGCTGAGTTGTGGTTTTTTTGACAGAGAAACTCCAAAGCCTCACCTGAGTTTTTTTTCAATAAGTTTATTTCACAAAAGAATGTTTTTCCACCTCTGTAGCAAAAATCAATATATGATATAAAGAAACAAAGAAATACCAAGTGGTCTGTGGACATCTGTCTCTTTCACTCTTTGAACTATGTTATTCATAAAAAAAGCCTGACTACTGAGTTTTCCTGAGAAGCACTCTAAATATTGCACAAACACATTGATGTCAGGATTAAATTAGAAAAACTTTAAAAAATCTAACTGCCAGGCTCTGCAGATTTGGGACTGATGTCTGATACTAGAAAACAATTCAAAAGAAAGCAAAGCAATAGCTGACTCAGTGTATGTGTCCAACTTTTGCTCCATAAATTGAATAATTGAATTTAAACATCATTTTACATGTAGAGATATGTTCTGGTGAACTGCAGCATTCAGCTGGTTGTCAGTACTGAATGCTGCGGAATATTTTTTCCTGGTTTTCTACATCCAGTCCACTGCTATGGTGTTTGTAACCCAGGTGTTAGAATGCTCTTCAGTATGCCTTTTCATAGCAACTAACAGTCTTAATCACTGCTTTTACTAGAAGCTGTGCATAAATTTTCAGTACTTTCTTAGGGTAAGATGTATCCTCAAAGGATACTGCCACCTAAGCCCCATTTTGAAAATGCAAGTGGGATGCCAGCTGAGGGATATGAAACATAGTACTCATACATCCTACCTGAAAGTAAAAAGTTAAAGCTACATCTTACCTGTAAAGTGTCCAATGAGATCACAGGAGAACCCAACTTTGTGAAATTCATGAATGGTGGGTTTTTTTGTACAAACGAAAAATGTCACTAGTACTAGGGCAGCTACAATACACAGTGCTTGCTTTGTTTGGAAAAGACTGCTTTTGTCACCAGTGAAAGATTTTCCTCTGAGCTTACCTACCCCTGATTTTCCACCTATGTTGAGTTCTTCCCCCTTTTTGTGTTAGGAACCAATGTGAAATGCAACTTTTGTGTCAGGCAGCCTTCAACTATGTAAGCCTTTAATGAATATTAGAAATAATTTAAACATTTATTGTATTCATTTTATTATTTCATAATGTTTCTTTTTTACTGATTCTTTTACAGGGTCAAATTAATTCTGAAGGCCTTCAGTTGCCATCATGTCAAATTAAGCGTCTAAATATTGTCTGAATTGTATAATATGCATTTGAAAATTAGTCCACAATTTCTTTCAATATAATAGGCATTGTTGAGGAAACCCTTTCCTACACTTCACTCTTTCAGTAAATGCACTTTAAAGAAACATAAGATTAAATGTATGATTAAATACAGAGTTTATAACAAGCAGCTGATTGAAGATTAAAGTTGCATCATATGAACAGGAAGGTGGGCTGTGAAAACAACTACTGAAGGATTCCGAGTTACTTTCATAGAAAGAAAACTTAAAAAATAACCAAAGGATGGAGAGAACATTCTTAGTTCCTTGATTCATATGTGGGATATACTAGAAGCAAGTAATTACTCTAGGAAATGTTTGAAGTAATCAGTATTTGGACATAAATGTAAATTAACATTCGATTTTAGTAAAGTCCCATGCAGCTACCTTCCATTCAGATTCCCCCTACAGATAAGAAGTTCCCTGCCATTTGGAGCAGTAATACCAGCTTTGCAGTGAAGTGCTTATTAAGCTTCAAGAAGGAGTAATAGAGCTGTGACCCTTTAAAGGCTGATTTTTCTATATGAATAATAGCATTTACAGTTATACCAACTGTGATGAAAATTGTGGAGCTAATGAATCCTTGGGGTTCAGAAGACATACTGAGTACTAATTGAGATCAAGAATAAATTTCACCAAGAGCTGTAACATTGAGAATTGAGCAACTTTCTGGGTAAGGGGCTTATGCCTTTTACTCTAGGAACCAAAAGTAGCTATTAGTGGAGATTAGATGGAAGATTATGTGATTGCTTGCTTAGATGGTATGTTTGCCTTAAAAGAAAAACACAAAAAGTGAGAAGATAATTCTGTGGTAAACTAAACAATCAAGACCATTAAGAAGGTTACGCAAGAGAAACTAACAACTTTCTTGTGTAAATCACGTGTATGTGTATGTGTAAATCAAGTAATTAAAAACTAGAACTTGTGGTACGAGTCCTAAAAGCACCTGAAGGTCCAACTCTTTGAGATCCCGGTTACTTCTACACAGTGCTTGATGTCTTCTGCTTCTGACCTGATTAAAAGCTGCTGATGTTAAGTGATTTGAATGGGTTATGCAGTCTGATGAAATGTTAATATCTGCAGCTAAAGCATTCACTCTATAATCTCTTCAAATGTAGTCCAGTAAAAGCAGTTTTTCCCATTTACTAGTAGGTAGCCAGAGGCTTTGAACTGACCTAACAGCACCGGCTCTCAGGGCTGTTTGGCCTTGCCATGGCCTCATCTGGGTTTAGCTGGGATAACAGTTGCCAAGGGGGCAAGTGACCATTCGTTGCCCTCCCTGCTATCACTGGCTCTGGGGATGGCCTGGCAGCTCTTGGTGGTCCCTTCATAACAAGCATGTCCTTTGTGTTCCCTGTGTTGAGGGAAAATCTCTTGGAACTTTCAAGCTTTAACTGGGCACTGCTAGGAAGGAAGCAGGCTGTGTTAAGGAAAACATATACCAAAAACCCTAAGAGACCCCTACACTTAAAAGGAAGCTCCCCCCACCCCTCGCCGGGACATTAGAATCCTCTCAGCAAAGGCCTGAGGATGCTCTGTCACCTTCCTCTCGCTCTTCTTGAAGAAGTCTGAAACTATCAACATAGGACCTAGAGGAGCGCTGGAAAGGGGATACACTAGAAATGTTTTGCATGACAATTTAAACTGTATTATCTATAAGGCTTCCTAAAGTTAGTTAGATAATTTGGAATTTTAGCCTGTTAAAGCACCAACTGGGCTAAGAATAAGTTCTTCGCTCCACATGCACACTGTTTTCCCTTTTTTCTCATACAAATTTATGAGTGTAGCAATAATCAACAGTGAGAGAGGTCTTTTCTGGAGGTTTGTTCTGGAGATTCATCTAATCCAGTAGATCAGATAAATTTACCATGAAAGTGCCTTTTTAATTGTTAATATTGATCAGAAAAGAAGTCAACTCCTTGGCTCACCCCACAGGGATATTTAATGGATATGACTATAGTGGCAGATGGAACAGAGCTTTCTCTGCCTGGGCTGAACAGACTAGACACAAGCTTTGTCGCCAGCTGTTCCAGGGAGGTAACAACACAAACTTGGAGCTGTCTTCAGCAAACTACAAGAACAGGCTCATAATCTAGCTCAACACCAAGTCATGCCATATCATGTCTTTTAAGAAACAAAAGGGAAAAATCTAGGTTTGTTTGAAACATTTCAAATATGAGAAAATCCAGAACATCCCTTAAGTTTCCTCTCTGGTTAATAATTTTTACTGTTTAAAACTGACCTTATTTCTAGTTTGCATTTCTTGAGCTTTAACTTCCAGTCAAGTCATAGTTGTATCTTAGCCTGCTATGTGAAAAAGCCCTCTGGTGTAAGATATCCTCTTTCCATGTCTGTACTTATAGATCCCTTAAGCTTGACTTTGATGAGCTAAATAGATTGAACCTCTTAAATCTCCTTCTGTAAGGCAGATTTTCCAGTCTTTAAATCATTCTTGCAGTTTGTTACTCACTCAAATTTTGCAACTTCATTTTAAGTGTGTGGAGAATAGATTTGGATATGTTATTCCAGTAAACATCTCAAATAATACCATCACTTTACTTTTTTCCAGATATCCATCTGTTAAACACTGCTAAAGACCATATTAACTCTTCCAGCTAGACAGCCTGCAAAGAAGTTAGTCTGAAATGGATATTTAGAAAGACTTCTATTATTTTTTTTCCAGAATCACTAGAATAGTACTGTAAGTGTGACCTATAATATTTGTTTTAGAAATGTGGCACTAAGGTCAGGTAAATTTTAAATATATGGTGCTTAATGAATTCTGCAATATGATGGCAGTTCACTGCCTTACTGAAGGAGTGGTATAAATAATTTCTAAAACGATTTTGGGGTTTTTTTTTGAAAAAAAAAACAAAACAAACATACCATAGTGCTTTAATTAGAAAACCTTAGTAATATTTCCTGCTTTCCAAAAATGGGTGGTGCAGATACTAAATATGGTTGGCAGAAGAAAGGTTGTTGCTCAGGCTGTGATTTGGATGAGACCATTATATAGTACCTGGCTATTTTCTGCTGTATAAATCCTCACAGCCTATTTTAAGCATAATCAGGACATCTGATAGATAGAATGAAAACCCCACTCATCTCTATAACCTTTACAGAATTTGTAAACGAGCCTTTCAACAGTTTTCTTTTTGGTATAGAATTTTGCATAATTGAGCTTATTTGAGAGAACTGCAAGTTCATATATAAACTACTATATAAACTTGATATAAACTACTACAGTACCAGATGACTTAGTTGTTTACTTTGTACCAGCTAGTTCTAATATGGATGGAGAAGAAAATATCCTTGATCCCCTAGCCAATCACTCCCAGTCTCCTTACACAGAACTGAAGCATGACAGAGTACATCTTCTCATACACATTATGTTCAGAGTTTTGTCATGAAATAACCAAGAAATAACTACTTGGAAATGTCAAATGTGAGTTGTATTGAGCCTTAACAGTGAAGCCAAGTATGGAAAAAATGCCTCATTGTTTTTAAGTTGCATGTATAGATTTGTCTTACAACAGATAAGGATTTTAATGTGTTTGATGTGTTGTTCTTGTATTTATTAAGAATAGCTTAGTGAAAGGTGTCTTATTAAAAGGATGCCTCAATTAGATGGAGTGGATTCCAGCAAGCTAGCTTAGGTAAAGGATGATTTAACTTTAACTTCAGTCAAACTGCTGCTGAAATTGATGGCTGAATTAAGGATGTCTGAGTCAACAGCAATTCTTTTAAGGTCAGATGAGTCCAGAGGGGCTTGGTCCAGAAGGCACAAAACCAAATAGCTCCAGATCAAACAAGTTATAAGCTCCACTGGGTAAGACCCAGACATGTTAGCTCAGGTTCAAGGAACTTATGTACTAACAGAGATTAGGAAGGAACAGCTCAAATATTTTCTTTGAACTTTTTTTTTTTTTTTTTTTTGTTAAGACGAGAAATAGAAATTGAGCATTTAAAAGTATAAAATATTTCCTGTCCAAAGTATGATCAAATACTCAGAAGTCTGGGTCTCTGAAAATCAGCATTGTTTCTCTAATACTAAAAGGTCTTAATTTAAAACTCACCATATTGACTTTGATGTGCCATACCTACTGTTCTTAGTAATTATGCCTACAAATATTCTAAAATTAAGCAAACCCAAAACTGAAGTAGCCTTGAACTACCTTTAAAAAAAAAAAAACCAAAACACAAACCAAACCAAAAATAAAAGAGCTTTTTCACATGCCTTATGAAATAGGCACACATTTTTACAAAGCATGCTCACACTGTTTCACAGAATCCCTGAGTCATGCAGTGTGAAGAAGGGAACTGAGCAGCTTGGTACCTTGGTATTACTGACACATCAGCAGAAAGAACAGACGGCATTCTTTCTGTTTGGAAAGTCCTGATACTGTCCATGAAAGTTAAAATGGGAGGCTATGGCCCTAGTATAGTATTTGCAATTCAGGAGAAGTCCAGCGGGCATGTGGGAAACAATCTGTGAAATTCTGTGGAGTCTTACAGAGCATGTGCAAGGCGTGGACGTCCCACTGGCTTGTACAATGCCTAAGTTTGCATAGATTTCCATAAGTGTAGGAAAAGATGTACTTGCCTGTTTCTGTAAAAGCTAATTTATTTCTTAATTTCAAATTTTTCCTGCATAGCAATAGAGTGCTAATGAAAAGAAAAAGTAGGGGATGGATCCTTTGAGTTATATAGTAAATAATAGGCTCTTTGTATTCTAATAGTAGTAAATAGAGTTTATGGTAGGAGCTCTATCTGGTGTACAATGGGTACAGTAGAGCAGCATGCTGTGCACCCTGTCCTGGTTGTCTGGAAATCCTCTCCCAGGGCCTGTTCATGTAGAAGCAGCTTTGTCAACAGCAAGGCTAGCTGAAAATACCTAAGAGCTCTTACTAAAATGTATTAAACATCCCTTAGGCTTTCTAAAATCATTTGAAAGCCCAGCATTTTTTGCAAGGAATACTTCCTTTCCTAGGTGAGCAATATACAACACAAATATTTTGCTGAAAGGATGATATTATTGACTTCAGAAAATACGACAACATGTATAATTTTTTGAGAGATATTTTGACTTTTTCCCAGCTGTTTAGAGTAAAAATCCAGGCAAGTCTTTTTCACAGCCAACTTTTCTCTTTCAAAACACTGCATCGGGGTTACTTGTCTATGTGACAGATATCCTAGTTTTTCATTCAAATTTGATTTTGGGGCAACTTTTCTATTGAGCTCTGTGAATGTTCATCAAGTGGTTCTGATGTACCTACAGTTGACTTGACTGGGCAATGACTCGGTGCTAAAGCATACATAGAAAGAGAATTAAAAGGGGAAAAGGGGGGGGGGGGAACCCAACCATCTTTTTACAAATGATGTATTGAGGAGGAATAATTTTGTGCTGAAAGAATCTTTCATAGGAATGAGAATGTAATAATTATAGGATATCATTTTATAGGATATTATTATTTATGTTGAAGGTGGTATATTTAAACATCAGTCATAATATTTTTGAAGGAGCATCTGAAGATGAACTGTGCTTTCGGCCTGAAAGCTGTCTCTAATATGATGTCCCTTACTAAGTTCTTTCCTTTGTATGTGTCCATCTTGTATATTCTTAGGATTGTTAGATGTCTTTATCTGAGCCTGAAAGTACCAATAGGGCTCAGGACAAAGAAGCAACAATGTCTCAAAGTCGTTAAGGAAAGCAAATGGGAAGTACATGTATCATATTCCCTTGTATTTCTCTGTTCAGGAAGGACACCTTCCTGTTGGTTTTAGTTAATTTTTTTTTAATGTGTCTTCTCTTTTGCCACATCTTTTTTTTGGGTTTTTTTTTTTTTTTCTTTTATTTATCTGAACAAGAGCTGTGCATATAGACAAAGGTTTCATTTTCATTGAGGATGCTAAAGAGTACACTAATTTCTGAAATAGTGTTCTTGTGATGGTAAAGTCACAACGCTAGGGTTATTTTGGGGGGTTTTCAAACTTTGAACAAATGCCCACTAAACTCAGCTCAAATTACCTTAAACAAAATGTCTTGTGAAGTTCTGATGAAATTACTGGGGAAGAAGAGTCAATTTAATTTCTTCTTTGTGCTAATTGCTAAGATTTAGAGGGTCTCAACTTCATCATGTCTGTTTGACCAAGTTACAATTTTAAGACCTGAAGCTCTAGAGCCATGACATACATAAAAAGCTATAGTTTCATCTTCTATGTTATTTCCCTTCTTTTCTATATATCCCCGTTCCTTCTCCCCTAAAACCATTTATGTTTTCAGCCTTGCTAAAAAAATTTAATTTTTATTGTCTTCCAACTACATGGTTGAATCTAGCAGGATCTGAATGAGAACCAGAATCCGGATTCTTTTTAATGCAAATGCTTTTGCTATTAAACATGGCTTATATGCCATGTCATTCTCCCCAGTTAGTGCTCTGCCCTTGTGTATTTGCCAGCCATCTCCAAGCTAAATCTATGCCAGGGTTAGTGGTCATACACCCCCTAATTTAGCAATTGCATTAAGAACTCCAGGCATTTTAAAAAAAAGAGTTTACTGGAGTTCTTTTCTAGATAAAAAAAACTTTGTCACAGCTCAGCAACCACAGAGACACTGCTCTGCCTGACTGCTTGATTTGTTTTCTATTTATAAATAGATTTATCCCTCCAAAGAGGTTCATTTAGGAGGGAGATCAACTCTAACCAATAGCAGAAACTGAACAGATTGGAGAAACAAAGCTTTGGAGGAAGGCTAAAATAAATCAAATTAACTGTGTAGCTTTCATTTGGTTTTCATTAGTCCAAACTAAGATAGCATTGTGGATCTTTTTGAAAAGGAAAAGACAGTGGAATCCAAATTATCCAAGCATCCATAGTCAGAGTCACTCTTTCTGATGAACTTTCATCATCTTTACCCTCTAACTATTGTCTTGCTATTACTCATACTTCCATTACTGATGTTATCCCAAAATATTCATGTGAGCCTGAAAGTTCACATAATTAGTATTATAAGAATAAAAGGATGCTCAGCACGAACAGTCATGCTTTGGGGTTTATTTTGAGTATTCTCCTTTGATCCACAGATCTTTTAGAACTTGAGTTTGGGAGTATATCTCATCCCTTGGGTGAGATTTCACCTGATCCTGTTTCTAGCAGAAGTGCCTGCATCTAATTTCTGATTCTCATCTACTATCCCTCTCTCTAATAATTCTTCTCCTTCAGAGAAGGAGATAACATATCTATGTGTCTAGAGATACTGGTACATATCTGACCTTTATGTCTTCTGGTAAATGTTTAGAATTTCAATTGCTTGGCTGGTGGTATGTTTCAACCTTTTCTCATGAGGACTGATCTGTGTTTGTGAAGCCCATTAGAAATAATACATAGTCACATCCTAGCATAAGAGCCAATTTATTATTTTTTTTTTTCATTTGAACCATCACTTAAACCATCACACCCAGTGCCAACTAATTTCTGAAGTGTTGTTCATTACATAACAGTAAGAAAAAGCATCCTGCGTAATGTAATATAGGATAAATGTACCCAAACAAAATATAGCTGTTTTTTGCAGTGCCTTCTAGCAGGCAGTAAGTCAACCTCCTTTATTCAAATTTTATGGCAAACTTTATTGGAAAACTACAGGAGGTAAATATATATCGGGTAGAGCTTAGAAAACAAATAAAATTTCTTTGCAGAAGAGTGCTCATAATCTCTAGGAAAATAATGTTCTTATATTTTTAACATTTGTGACACTTCACCTTACTCAGTTTCACCTTAGCTTCATGTCTTTCTCTCCCATAATGCCTGCTGGCATACTATACATCAAATATGTAAATGAAATTGGCTTCATATTCTTAGTTCCATCTATGTGTGTGTGTGTGTATCTGATGTGTCTGCATACGGGAAAAAAGTCAGAACTTCTCTGAAGTTTTATTAGCTTTCTGTGTTTCTACACTGAGAAACTCTCCAGATGAGGATTATGTTGCCTTTTATGTATTGTATCATTTTGAGTAGAGTGTCAGCTTTCGATAAAAACTAAGTGAAGAAAAAGATGTATATAATAATTTTTCTGAAGAGAATGAGAAAATGGAATTTGCTATACTGAATCGTATAAGTCATTGTTAAAGTTTTGTGGCTTGTTCTGACAGAGCCAATAGTTGATGACTGACAAGATGTGAAAATCCTAGCAGCATGTACCCATATGTGAATATATGGCCATACACGTATAAATCTGAGCAAAGGAAGACAGTTTTTTCTATGATCTCTGTAGTGATGTGTGAAATGCTTAACTACCCTTTTTTGGTAGGCCACAGAAAGATATCCATCATAATGTTTTGTTGTTTGGTTGTTTTTTTTTAATTGGGAGTTTAGATGATATGGACTTGAAGCTATCACTGTAACCAGTATTGTCATCACACTTGGATCTACCGATGATATTAATTTAAAAAGAAGATTTTAAATTAAATTGTCCTCACTAGACAGCACCAAGCCTGGTATTTTTCTCCTCCAGGCAAAATCTCAGTGAGAAAATTCTTCTCAGGTATATCCTGTGATCAGTTAAATGATTTGTCAAAAAGATACGCTTTAGCTGCTTGTCTGAAGCTGGTCATTAGAACTGTGATGAATCATCAACAAACTTGACTTTTGCAGTGACTTTAATAAATACACACCATATATTCAAATACAGTTTTGGAATCCTCAGATGAGATCTTGAAATGTTTGAAGAATGTGATGGAGTATAGATTTCTTAAATTATTTAAAGTAAGTTTAATATAGGTTAAGATCATACATAAGGAGTTATCCTCGAAAGTAAATGGGAAGCCATTACCAGTAATACCTTTGAAATGTTCTGAATTCAGAGCCACTTCAGTAATCAGACATAGGGCTTCCCCAGATACGACAAACTAAAGCAGAAACAGTTAAGGAAATGTAAATAGGAGTCTAGGAAAAAAAATCTTGTAGAATGAAACACTTGGGTTTGTTCCAGACTATCTGTCTTTCCCTGTGGCAGATTTTCCTCACAAGTAAAACAGTAGATATTTAAACATTGGCAAATTTCATCCTCAATTTTTATCTTTTGCCTATAGAGAAAACCTGTGAATCACTTCCTTTCCTAAGAAGCCTGGAAGGATGAGTTAGTTTGAGAATGAAACTATGATGAGCTGCTGACTCCCGTTTTTTTCAGGACTTCATAAGATATTAATGTGAATCAGCAGAGCTCTGTAAATATTCTTGCAGAAAATTACAGCTTGTCTCATAATTTCAGTATGTTTGTCCATATATCTAACAAGTTCACAGTCTGAAATTTTGGCAGAATTCAGCAGGATATGTCTTTTTTGGGGGGGTTGTTTGGTTTTGATATTTTTTTTTTCCTAATTGTGTTTCTAGAAATATTTCAGGATTAATTACTAGTGAATCTCTACTACAAAATAAAAATGAAATTTTTTGGTAGCATACTTGAGGGAAAAAAAATCTGATACTGTTTGCAAATTAAGGTTTAATCCAGCAAAACTTTTTAAATTGCTTTAATTCCATGGGATTGCTTGAGTGGATTTTTTTTATCTCTAAGGTTTGCTGGATCTTCTTTGATGAGATACAAGAGCACACAAACATGTATTTGTCAGTAATGTAATTTAAATCATTATTACTGGCTGTATGTTGAAAATTAAGCATATAATTTACATCTAGCCTTGAGTCCTATTTATAAAATCAAGCTTTATATGAACAAAAGTTACAGGGCCACTCTCTGAATCCAAGGACATTATTTTTAGACATCAGTTACAGAGGAATAACTTAAAAGCAAGAGACATCCCACCTTTGTGTCTAATAGACATGTGAAATGTTAAAATGACCAACTTTATTCATGAGTTACATATGGGATTGTTAAATAGTTGTCACATACTTCCAAACATGCTGGGAGCTCCAAGTTTGGTTTGAGGAGGCTGAACTTGGATGCAATATTTAATATTTTCCCTCTAGAAAGTAAGGAGGGAAAAAAAGCTTTATGGAACCTGAAAGGATCTATTGCATTTCTATTGCTGCCTTTTTTAGCTAAGCAGAGGAAACTTTGAAATTTTGGGCTTGACTAAAGGAGTTCTTGAAGCAGAGGGGCTGCTATTGCTCGTCACGTGGTTCAGGAGCATGGTGCTCACTCAGGGTGGAACAATGAGTCCTAGCTCTTCCCAGCCTCACTCAGAGCAAGAAAGTTAACTTCAGCTTCCCAACTCACAAGAGTGGCTATACCTGACTTCTAATGCAGTGTGTGTAAATAAATATATATATTTATATATATTAAATTCCTTTGTAGAATGAAGTGTATCAGCAACACCAAAATAAGCAGTTTTTCCTTTTTTTCCTCCTTTTTGTTCTCTTGGCAAAAATAATTTGATTGTAATTTTGCAGTAAGTTAAGCTCCTAAAAACAATACTTTTCGGTGAATCATCCTTGACTGTTTCCTTTCTCTGGAAACATGCCCAGTTCTATGCAAAATATTTTAAAATCCTGGCAGCTTTTTGAACTGCAGATTCAGATACCCCTAAATCACCAGTGACTTATGAAAAATTTAAACTTTAGAGGCATATATAGAAAGCAATAGGGCATGTAACTGAAGGAGCGTGGTTGCTGTACAGCAAGCTTTTTGTTCGGGCTCCTTGTAAGAAATATCTTACAAGAACTGACTTCAGAACTTAGCAGAGAGGAGGAGAGTGGATTGGTAATATAAGAAGTACCATGCACAACATAATGTTATTGAAAAATTAACCTTCTTTGGGAATTTATATTTTCTATTGTCTCATTTTGACAAGAGTAATTTGTTCTGGTTTTATGAACAGCAAGCTTTCCTGGTGTTGCACATGCACTGGAATTATGGAAACTGCTCTTAAAAATTTTACTTTTGTACTTAGTAATCTAAATGATACTATAAAATGATGTATTACTTTAAGTACTATTCTTTGCTTCTTTCTTAATCTTTTTCTACCTGTATATATAGTTGAATATATGACTCATAGATTTTAGGGAGGTAAGTATTGATGTCTGTTGAGTTTAGGTGGCTAATTTGCTCTTATAAATGAGTGTCCCTTTCTTTGACAGGGTTTACAGCAGATGGTTGCTTAGAACCAAACTGTTTAGCAGTGCTGGCACTGAAGTCGGATAATGCAGGATTAGGCAATATTGTCACGATGCAACTATCAAATACAAGCTTTGTAGACAGTAATAGAATTCGAAGGAATAGATCCTCTAGGAAATATACACTAGTTTTTGTTTTCTTACAGATGAAACTATGTTAATCTGTACTGGGGACAGTGGTCAATACGTGCCATTAATGAGAACTACTGCAAAGCTGCAGTGCCACATTTGTCATGATAGACACAAATATAACAACTTTACTTTACTTGATGAATTTGAGAGGACAAAGACTGTCTGATTCTGTCCTGAGATAGAAGGTGTACTGTTTCATAGAAATCAAATTGATTTTTAAAAGTAAGGAAGACCACCATTGCAATGTTTACTGGTTTAAGTTACAATTCCAGCAGAATTTATGTGATTTAACCACTAGATTCCACCTGGGAATTGAAATCTCTAAAGTCAGTATCACTAGGCGTTACAGCTAATCCAACAGCCCCATGGCAGGTTACACAACATAGTTCTGTCATTGGAACCATACTTAAGTGTTTTTGCTAGCCGTATACAGCATGAAATACATAGAGACCATCTCACAGACCTCTTTCTCCTTATAGATGACTTTTCTTGCACATTTTGGTAGGGCATGTACGATCAGGCAGTCTGAAAAGCCGGATGACGGACAAGATGGACCACACATCTGATTTAGTGTATTAATTCCTATGTTTCTACGGTCAGTTGCTATGAGAAATAATAGTTATAATGTTATCCAATACAATTACTGGCAGGAGACAATCCAAGAATTGGAATTTTAGAGTTTTGTTTAAAATGAAAAGCATGTGTTAAAAGCCATATTGATTATTTTAATCCAGTCTCCCATAGCAATATTGTTAAGCAGTATGACTCCTCTTTGTCTATAGTTTGCCTGGCAGGAGAGGAACAAAGACATTGATCTGCTATTAACTAAATATACTGGAGAATACTTTGTACTAACCATTTGAATAGGAAATGGAAGAATGCTTTAAAGTAACATTTGCTACTGTGCTTCATGATATCACCATAGTAACTAAGAGTTCAGTCTGAATGCTGTGCTTTTGTGCTTGTATTTTCACACAGAAAAGAGGCATTAGCTACTGGTCTTTAAATAAGAAAACTGATCATTAATTTTACACTTTGTAAAGTCCCATTAACCAGAGCATATTTGTAAAATTATATGCAGCAAACAAAAGAACATAGCCATTTTAAATTAAGGAAAATTATGATTTAAGACACCCTAAAAATGGTTTATTTGAATCCATGTTTTCAAAAATAAAAATATTTCATAGCCCTTAAAACCCTAACCAAAAAAAATTGGCTTGATAGCTCAGGACTTTGACTGGATGTTGAAGCACACATCTTTTTATGTCCTTTCAAATACAGCCCAGGTTGATGGTAAAAGGAAGCTGTTTCAAGACCATTATTTGGTTGCACTTGTAAAATGCGCTTGTGGTCTTCAGGAAGCTGTAGATGTTTAGCAGTTATGAAAATAATTTCTAATGGCAATGAATTGGCTGCTTTAGTACTGGTAACATGAAGTTGCCACAAAAATATTAAAATATGCAACTAAGGGACCTTGAAGAAGTTTCTCTTTGATGGACCAGTCTGAAGATGTATGTGTGCTATGGTTTCTGAGTTACGTCCCTGGCATCACAATAAAGCCTCCTGTTAACTGATCTCTATTAGTTCATATTCTAAACTCTACTAAACATGCAAAACACAACCTGCTTACAATTAAGATTCACACAGTCATGCTGGCTTAAGTAATTAACATTGCTAGTAGAAGTAACAGTAAACTTACGCAGGTCCAGAGAACTACACTGTGAGAGAACCAAGGCCTTTAGTCCTTCAGTCACATTTCACTCCTTGTGAAAACAGTGTAATACAAAAAGCTCACTCAGGCTTGCCTGTGCCTTGGATATGGAACTCGACTCCACTAGACATGGTTTTTTTAGGAACAAAGGAAGGGTGAACTCAATGTACCCATAGATGGCTTCTCAGTGGAAAAGAAAGTAAACAATACGGAGTGACTGTTCTGACTGAGTCTTAAGTAAGTAAAAAGTAAATAACTGTCCCTACTTCTGAGAGAATTCTGTCTTTCCCAAGCAATCAGACATTCCATCACAGTAATCCAGCTTCTTGATGCATAAAGTCAGAAGGATTAGATACACCCTACTAATCATGGACATGTAATGGTCTCTGTGATGATACAGAGCAGCAGAAGCTTCAATAATGATAGAGAAAGGGTCAGCCTGTGGCAGCTAAAGTACAGAGCTTCTCGATTTATACATATAGAAGTAATTTTTAAGTTTACTCAGTGTTCCTGCACATTTCTTTTTTTTAGCATAAGATTCATTAAATCCATGAGGGATGATTACCACTCAGTCAAAACAAAGTTTTTCATAATGAAATGCATGAAATTTTATTCTTAACACCCTTATTGCTTGATTTGATATCTGACATGAAGCAAGTTTAAAAATACTTATATAGAATGCAGCTAGTATATATAGCACAAGTGTTGCCATTAGTGTAATAGACTGTAGTAAGCCTAATAGATTAGCAGAAAAAAATGTAATGGCGAGTGGGTAATAACAGTTAACAACTTTGAACAACTAACTGCTTTAGGTTAAAATCTTTGGAAATATTACCATTTGTAGTACTATTGAGTATTAAGTGCAGCCATGTATATATATCCCTTTAGGACTCTTTAGCAGTGCAACAATACACCATGGAATATTAATGAAAAATGTATGTCATTTCAAAATAAGATATGGATAATATTCATTCATTATTGGTCAAACTTTTCCGGATATTAGAGAAGTGAGTTAACTGTAAGTGCTTGTTTCAAACCAGATTTCATATTGGAAATAAGAAAAGACATTTGCCTTCCAGGTACTTACCGATTCCATTAGACATGATGGATTTTTTGTATTATAGAGATTCTTAGAAGATGAAAAATACTGATTGCTTCCCTTTTCTAATATAGCAATAGTTCATGTCTTGGAACTAGTTTTATTGTCAAAGTGAATAATATTTTAATATGTTTAGAGATGGCCTCATTCTTCTTGATGGAAAAATGAAATGACTTTTGACATTAGAGTGTTTTGTTATCTCTTCCTTGAGTAGCATCAATATCACATAATTTTGATGGTGTGCTTCAGGTGTGATTTCTGGAAAAAAAATGCAAGAGAAAAAATGTCTTTAATGCATTACAGTTTGGGGTCCTTCTCTGTAAATAGTGATTTGTGTGTCAGGGCAAAAACATTTGGGTTTCCTACAGAGCAAATACTAAACTGAATCAAAGGTTTGTATCACAATGCTCTTTAGAATATTTTTTTTTAATTTATTCTTCAGCACTGAAATGATTGGTACCTTACCATACAACAATAGGTTTGATTTCTAAGTCCAACCTCACCAGGCAATGATAGTATCTAAGGGCAGTTCCTGAATGGGAGTAAGTCTCTGCCCGCGTTAAAGGTAAGTCAGTTATAGTTTGATTTATCTTGCCTGTAAGTGGCTGGTAAATTTGTTGACTACTGTAATTAAAGTAAATCAGCTTAATCTTTAATGATTTATTTAATCCACAGGCATAAACGCAACATTTCCCCAGCAATTTTTGCCTTTTTTTCTTAATATTAATAATCACTGGTGTTAACCAGTCTGAGCTCTCTCAGCAGTGTTTACATTCCCTATTTTTTCATCATGACATTTAAGATTAAAAAAAATGTTTAGAAGACATTCTCAGTCTGGGAGCATTTCATTGATTACAGGATCAAATGTCAATAAATACTTTACATATCCTGTGCTCATATACAACACTATGTAACTATTTACAGCACTTTTTTCTGTTTTTTTCTTTATGTGCTATCTAGACTTTTTATTATTTTATTGCTATCAATCATATATATATAAAACTCCTTCCACTGTAAAATATGAAATAACAGTACAAATAAATTTATTATTGGTCCACTTTAACCAGATCTGGCATTCTGGGCCCAAAGGGAAAATCAACTTGGACTCCATCTGCTTGTGTTCTTTTTGAACTAAATAGGAAAAATGAATTTGAGTTCTGCAAAAGTAAAAACACTTGGGGACAAATCTCTACCTTTTACTTGCACATAGAAATTATCAGGTGGAATTTAAAAGGGAATAATTAAGAAACTCAGTTTAATGAACACAGGGATTTTAGGAGAAATACTGTGGTGTTACTAGTCAGTGGGGGGTTGGTTTTGAGAGTCTGTGTATTTCCAGGCTTTCAGGCTGAATGCTGCTGTTTATGGAAAAAAGTGACTATTTGAACAAAGAAAAAAAATATATCTGCTATAAACAGCTAGATAGTGTTACTTCTGCCCCGTAACTTAGCTGTTCAGCTCTCTGGGTTTGCTGGCTGAGTAAGCAATGGCTCTTGAGTGGCAGATTTAGCTCCTCTAGGACTTTACATTTCAATCTCTCTCATAAGTGCAAAAAAATTACCAGAAGCCTGAGGAATCTGGTGTCTTCTGGCTTTCTTTTACTGTCGCAGTTCATGTTAATATTTACATCACTTAAAGTGCTGGCAGCTGAAATGACACAAAAGTAGAGCACTGCCTGCAAAGCCAGAGAGACTCTTTTTCTTGTGAAAAAATAATTCCGGAATTCAGTTGTATAGAATATTACCAAATGAGTACTGAATGCCTAGAACCCCAAAGGGTCTTTAGTGCAAGAGTATGCAGTGTCATCATGTCCCTTGTTTAGGCATTTACTCTGTAAACAGACTGTCACGCTGATTTTTTGTGCAGTGCTAGATAGATCAGTGTCTAATACATCCATGCAAGACTCAAAACCAGCTGAAAAGCAGCATAACCAGCCAGTCAGAAGTGGTGAGGACAGGGATGTGTCTGCCCGTTTCTGGGATTTAAGCATTTTATACAATGCTTTATGGAGATTGCTTCCTTTAATTGGGATTTTTGGTGTTGAGCTTACTATTTTCTTTAAAAACTAAGCATATACCTTTTGAGGTATGTCAAGAAGAGAGGGCAGGTAGGCAGGGTTCTCTCTTCCTTCTCTCTTTCCCATCCCCACCCCACCCCCCACCCCCCTTAAAAAGTTTTGGTATCTTGTTATGCAAAACATTAAAAGTTCCTGAATAATCCTGTGAAATACCTAGTTTATAAAGGACTTTAATAGAAGTCTCATCACTCTTAAAGGAGGGGTGTTTGTTTGTTTAAGTCAGTTATTATATCAGCTGATCAACATTTAGATAGATCTTTGAAAACTTTAGTTGAAAGCCACTTCATATGCATCATTTTTAATATCATATTGTAACTCAGGGGCTTGTCCAGTTCAGTGCAGGAAGGTAATAAATAACCTGTTTGTGTAAGCAGCAGATCCAGCAGACACATCAATGAAACCCATTTTGAAATATATTCAGTGCTACAGCAAAGAAAAACAGTTGAGCTGGCAAAAAAAGACATAGAAGAAAAAAAACTTCCAAGGAGATCTGTATTTTTATAAAAACAAGGAATGAGAGGTATACAAAAGGAATTGCCAAGAAAACCAGTATGGAGAAGCTGCTTGTCTACAATATTATATTGTTATTCTGATGTAAATATGAGATTATGATACCGCATTACTGTTTTACAGGAGAATCTAATCTGAAAATAAAACCCAAGAAGAAATTCCTACAAAACATTTTTCTGTGAATGTGCTTACCCATATAAGTAGGAAATGATGCAATCAGAATAAAACCATAGGAAATGTAAAACTAGATTTAAATAGAAAATGTAAAAAAAGAAGCCAAGCAATTATACTTAAAAAGGCTGCATGTTTGAAACTGCTTGACATAATACTGTGCCATACTCCTGCACCTCTAATTAGTTGGGATGACACAATGGCCTCACTGAAATGGTGCTGGGGAATGGAGGTAAGAAAGCTTCATGTTTATTTCTATGTAGCCAGATGGCATTATACATTAATTTCCAATCAATTCTTATGATAATACAAGATTGTTAAAGACATTGCAGCTTCTAGTGTTTTGCCTGTTGCAGTAGACAGGGGTGCTGTCATTTTGTGAGACATTTGCAGTGCTTACAATAACTCCTTTCCCTCCATTTTCAGCAAAAACGTAATTACATTCCCATAGACCAAACTGAATAATTTATATGCACAATTGTTGCTTATAGCTTCAGATACTTATAGATAATTGACATTACGTTCTGTGACATTACAGTTTTTCTTACTGATCTCCATATTTATTTTACTTACCTAGCAGAGAAACAAAATCACTTACACGGTAGTTCCTAGGTTTTGATTTTGAAACCTTTCAACCCACTGAAATTCTGTAATTAATTGTTTAATATAATATTTTTATTTCATATTAAATTTCATTCACTTCTTGTTCACATTCCCATTATGTACATTTCTTTTCAGAGCTGGAGTTGCAGTACATGTTGATTTCGTATTGCCTGCACATTCAAGTAACTTTTATTTATTTAGCTAGAAGAGTTTGTAATGAAATTTACAGCCATCTTTGGAGTGCTGAGTTCTCTTGAAATTAAGGCTAATATATATGATTTTTTCCCCTAGTTTAAATATTTCTTTCATGATGGAAATAGATACGCTGAATGACAATTAAAAACATAACCCTCTTATTTTTTCCTCAAGTTATCGCTGTTATCAACTGTTATTATTTTTTTTCCAATCTCTTATTACCTCTTCTCATTTCCATGACTTTTCAGAAATTTTGAGTAGTACAGTGAGCTCATTGCTTCATGCATTAAAATACATAGCTGGGATAGCTACTTTGTATAGATTCATAAAGTATTATCTGCTGTTCTCCAATGATACTTTTCAACTGTTAAAAGTATATTTAAATTATATAAATTATCTTATATTCCTCAAGTTTTCAGTATTATTTCACCACAGCCCGGCATGAAACGTGCATTAAGAAATCTGTTCTGTAGAGTTTATAATATTTATCCCAGTTTGAGTGCTGTCTCTCACCATATCCCATGTTATATTGAGGGCACATTTGCTTTCAGAGTCTGCAGCCAATAGCACAGTTGTCACCATAATATGCAGCAAGCGGAGAAAATTAGAAATCTTTAAGTTAAGTCTGAAAAAAAAAAAAAAAGTTGAAAAAAGTCATTGAATGCTCAAAAAAAAAAAAAGTAACATGCACATTTTAAAAATCATTTTAAATCTGACAAAAAGGCAATCAGGTCTGGGAGGATGTTGATACAGTTCAATTCCACTGAGAATGTGAGTTGTTATAATCTGTGCATGTTGAAGCTTGTGAACGGCAAACCACTGTATCAAAGAGGCCTACAAACAGGGTATTACAATAATCCAGACTTGATGTTATAAAAAACATGAATCAAGAGCTCAGCACCCTGTGGAGACAGTAAGCTTTAATCTTTACCCACTACTAAATTCCTGAGATGGTATTAGGTGCTTATGACTCTCAGTCTTATCATGTATACTGAGCTGAAAACAGTAACTTTCTGTTGACATTAGTTAAACCATGTAAGATTCTACTTACTCTACTTCAATTAAATGATCTTTAAAGCTCTCTTTTTATATTGATTAGGATTTGTCAGGCTGTCATTCAGAACTCACTCATATTTCCAGCACCAAGATCGATGCAATTACTTCTTTTTCCTTACTTTTCCAGCAATAAGATATTTTTTAAAAGAATTGACAATAGTGCTCCAAGAATGATTATGTCAAAACAGGGTAAAAGGCCTTTAAGGGAATATTAATGCTCCTTTTTGTATTAAGATTATAACAGAAGAAAAGGTCTCAACATTTTTTAAACTCTTTCCATGACGCTGCCTCAAGATCACAGACTCAGAGTGGTAAGTGGAACTTAACATAGTTAGGTCAATAACTAAGAAGGAAATAGCTACAGACCTTAAAAGTATCTGTATTCTTCCCTGAAATTATATCATCTGATGCTGTGGAAATCTTAAATGGCATGATATTTCATGTTGGATTACTAATATTGTTCAACAGAAAGAAAAAATAGATAAATACATGAACACTTTCTATTCTCTTAGACATGTTGTATTTATGAGAGCTGCACAGATTTGTGTTGCCTAGTTCCAGACATAAAAACTTAAGATTCCCTGAGCTTGAGCTAAAACTTAATTCCTGTTTTATTTAAGGGAAAATTTAACACAAAATATAGCTGAGACAAGATGGAAGAGAACCTGATAAAAATTAATAAAGGACAGAGGAAAATGATCATGAACACAGATGAAAAAAGAAAAATGAAAAATAAGAAAAAGCTAACAAAAATTCTGATGTTCCTATCATTGTGAAAGAACATCATTCATATATTCTTGCCTAGAATTAAGGTCTTCCCTATCTTTCTGAACATTAATAGTGTAGATTGAACTTCAGCTAGGTTAAAATTAAAATAAATTTCCCGTGATAAACATGTGGCTTTTAAAAGTGACAGAAACGTGAAGATATATTGATTTTATGCAGTCTTATTGTGTAAACACTTTTAAAGTTGGGAAAGGGGTGGGGGTGTTGGCTGATTTTATTAATCTTAGGAGCAGGAGGCCACTTTCACAACATTTCAGAATATTTTTGCACTTTAAGTTTTGCTTTAAATACTAAAATAGGAACTCTCCACATTGTCTATTTTGCAGTTACTTTTGAAATAGAATGCTTTGATCAGCATGACAAGTTGTAATTTTTTCATTGAAATCATATTATACTGTCTTCCAAAAATACTGAAAACTATCATCAGCTTTAAAGTTAACTGTGAGGAGTACACTTCCTAACCTTTTGCTATACACCGCAAACTGTATATGCTATATAACTTTGGAGACTTATTTTAGCCGCTGACCAGACGATGGGATGATATGAGGCAAGCAGATCACTCAGAACTTGAGCTGAAAGATATTTTTCTTTTACGTTATTTTTTCCACAAAAAATGCATTTTCAGAACGGCTGAAATGAGAATGCAATGCTGAAACAGTATTTTGAAATACTGAGAAATGTTTCAACAGTTGCAATAAAAGCCAAAGAAATGAAGGGCTGCGTTCACAAAGGTGCCATTGAATGAAAATGGTAGTTTATCCTCATTTCCCTCAATACCGGAGAGGTTAGGGTATTCTCCTGTGAAACAGAGGGGACTGTGTTTCAGATCTTTTTTCAGTAGCTTTTACCTATCGTATTCCATGTACCAGGCAAATCTCCTAGTCTCCAAATTGTAGTTATTTTTATTTTTGGTATCCAAAACAATTGCTATTTAAGTTGTTCATACAAAGTTCCATCTATGAGTGCATTTGTGAATGATTTGGTGTAGCGTAAAGCACTATCGTGGGTCATCTCACAGCAAGGAAGGATATGAATCTAAGTGTTTTGTATTTTTAAAGCTTGCACTAAAAAGAAAGAGAAAACAAAGGCCCATATTTCTCTTCCTTCTAGAAGCTTCATTTTTGATAATTTTTTGTCTTATTTTTCTGTGCTGCTTCATTTTTTGCATGCTCAGAGATCAAATATTCCATTTTGGGACATGTGAAATTAGACCCACAAATACTCATGGTAGCCTTAATTAACAAATTGAGAAGTGATTGGTAGGGGGAAGGACTTTCAGTACTCTCAGTAGCTATTTCGTCATTTCACAATGACGTGAAACCCAAGCTTACTGCTTTTTCAAGAACATAAAGGTGTCACCACCCGTGAAAGTGTGATGAGCAAAGCAACACTGAAAATGTTCCCATATCACGTAGAGGGAAGTATCAGCTAAGTTCTTCCTTTACGAGGCGAGGAAAGGTATAGATTCCAGTCAGTGGCGGCTAAGGAACCTGTTTCTGCCCTTTATTCAGTGCATATTAGAGTTCAAAATTCAGCTTGTTTAAGTTCTGGAAGTGAGAAGAAACCTCAATGCAGTTGCAGCTGTTACTTTGTTCAAGGGGAAAATACATTCAGCTAAACTGAAACAAATGACTAGCGTTGGCAGCAATGGCAAACACTGTTTTGTGACTTCTCCAACTCCAGGGATGTGGGAACAGTTTTCTGACACTGGTCCTTGTTTACCAGGCTGTAAATTTCATTCCATGCAGTGTCTGAACCAATAATCCAAAAATACCCAACACCAACAGAAACCACAACTTTGAAAATACCTTGTACTTTGTTTTTCTACTTAACATAGCATTATGCATAACAGATGTGTTTCATAATGATAATGGAAATAACAATGGAAAACAAACAGACCACATCTTTCAAGAGTACTTTTGTGCACAAGTAAAGATCATATTGGCTTATGGTATTTGATGCTAAGCCAAGTATGAACTGCAAGAACATCCTTCTTAGATTTAAAAAGATAGCACACATCTGTTTTCTAAGCCCTGATATTTGCAGGCATAAGGAACTGCTTACGGAAAAAATGACATTCTTATAGTATCCAGGAAGAATACACTGTAATATATAAAAAACTAAAAAAACCCAACGATGAATTTTGACCAGGCTTATTGTATTTCTCCACTACTTTTCAGAGTTTATTTAAATTAAAACAATTTTTTTCTGTACTTCTCTCTTAAAAGCATAGTCTACAGGAATCCCTATTATAATATTAGTAAGTAATAATGTTTTTCATCCCTTACTTTCAATATCTCTGTGCATAGCGGGAGCCCAGAGTAGCAGCATAATCAGCAAGGGTCTTTCTGTTGACAGTGCCAGAAGGATGCTAGGCCCTGTGAGTGGTGATGCAGTCTCACAGTTCTGCTGATCAGTGATAATCTGTCTTTCATTCACTCCAGTAAAAGTTGTGGGACTAGAAGACTGAGCCTGGCTTTGAAAATACCTGCGTGCACTTTCCATGTTATGCACTAGAAGAATTTGTTTTCAACTAAATACATACCTCTGCTACATTAAATGTTGTGTTCCTGTGGTGTAATTGTGTTGTAGGAATTAGGCTGTACAAAGAGAGTTTCTTAGTTTGTAGCAGAGACAAAGGGCATTATTATCCATTGTCAGTGATGCGAGTTACTCACTGTCTGTTGTGAAAGAATGGAATCAGTAATATCTGTTTACAGCAAGTAACTATTAGATTAATGCAGTAACTGCTTCTATTTGTTTTTCTTTGTTCTGTATGTATGCTGAATAAGAGAGCATAAAAGCCCCTTGAATGTTAAATGCTGGATATTTAAAACAACTGCTGCTACACTGAAGCAATCAATTAGATCTGCTGCCATCACTCCCAAATTCTCTTTGTGCCAGGCTTCCCCCCAGTGCCTTCCCTCCAGAGCATGCAGATCCTCTGCAACCCACATCCAGGCTTTGGCACTATCTGCTGCAGGCTGGATTCTGGGTGCATTAGAAACCCTAGAGCATATTGAGACATATTAGGGCAGCTGGTGCCTCGGGACCCACTGGAAGGTTTGCTGAGTGCTAAGCACACCTGAGGAAATAGATGCAAATTTTTCCTTTTGGGTGAGGAGGAATTTAGGTTCATTTCTTCCTGTTGACTCGCATCGTGGAAAAGAAATTAATTTCTGATGGAGAGCATCATCTCTACAATGAACATCCATATTTTTCTGTGTCCAGAGTATATCCAAGCAATAGATTTAATATTCAGCAATTACGTACTTTTATTTTTTGCCATCTTCCCGTTGGGAGCACTGAGGTCAGAATTCAAACAGTATATATTTAAATACTGTTCAACCCTGTGAGAGCTGCTGTTGCTGTAATACTTGGGTTGCATAGATTTAATTATTCTCCTGGAGAATTTGTCTTTAAAATTAAATACTGCTGTGCCCTGCAAAAAAAAATGCTAAATATGTACACATTTATTCCATGTGGTTACTGCCTTTTCTGCCTATCTGTCAAATAAATAAATACATAAGCAATTCAGAGTTAAGAAGGGCTATCCCTAAATAAGGAAAATGATTGTTAGATTGTTATTTCCAAGCAGATTATTATTGTGCATTTATTCTTTACTGCCCTCTGTTATAGGTTTCATTATGCTGCCTGTTAAAAATGACAACCTGACAGCTCTGTTGTTTCTCTGGGTCAGTTTTATCTCTATTATTGAATACTCAAACCTCATTAACTTGCTGCCAGGCCTCCAGAACTGCATGGATTGCTGTCTGCAAATTTAAGCATTTAGTAACAAGTAGTTTTACATTAATTTTGTCATTCTGATGGGATTTAGGGGGAAAACATGCTTGGGCGTGGGAAAAAGGGACAGTTAGTCTGGGTCCTTCAGTGCATGCTCAATATGTATGTAATATTTGTGAGCGATTTTTCACATATAACACAGATTTTTGTTCTGCTAAAGGAGCTGAATACATTTTCAAATCGCCTCCAAAATTTTGACCTGCATTCAGTCTACTCCATTTTTTTGTTGTTTTACTTTAGGGCAGTTGGATTATTGGAGGACTAATCACCTCTTCTGTTACTAAGCAGTACCTCACGTATCTGTCGATAACAATGATCTAACCTGGCAACAAGTGTTCTGCAGTGGAGCACACCTTGTTCCCAAGTGCACCCTGTGCCCAAATTGGTCTGTGTTTATGCTCAAAGGGATCCTGATTACTATTCTGCACTCTTTTTTTGATTGTTCCTAAAAGTCAACTCAAAGTCATGGTTTTGTATAGCAATCAAAAAACTCTAACCAAAAAGCAGCTTGCTTATCGTTATGCGCTAATTTCAGGTAAAGAAGAGATGGGTATGTAGTTCATGGGTAGCGGTCCATGGGATGTTCACTGTATTCCTGGGGTTTTTACAACTAGAAATGCTACTGAGGGCACTACTTAAACACTGAAGACTTGTATTTCCCTCTGCTGCTTAAATGTTTATAATGGGGATATACTCTGGTGTGATCTGTTACTTAAATGACAGCTCACTGATCTATATGCAGAAGATTGATCTTTGTGCTGCTTTTGTCCTCTTGCTATTTCAGTGACGGCTGACCTAGCACTCCAGACCTTCAGGCTGTTTCAAGTTTCACTGTTCACTGTGACTGAAAATGTACTCGTGGCTGGCAAAGGTGGAATCTGGCTGTGCCTTGGTTTCCTTGCTACATCAACAGAAGGAAGAAGAGAAAAACCTCCAGTGAAAGCTCTAAGGTGAGGCTTCCCAGGCAATTTAGCTGGTCTTTGGTCCCAACTGTCAGGATCACACAGCACAAAATAATCATGTGGGATGACTCCTTTCCTTTCTCCATACATGTATTTATCTCTCCAGCTGTCTAATGTACAGATATAAAGTAGCAAACCTCACAGACATCTCCCTGTTTAATAATATTTGCGATTAAAATGATTTCAAAACAAAGTAAGTTTCCATTTTGGGGAGTGACTATAGGATAAGTATTTCTTAAATTATAGTTGTCAGTTTGAATAGAATATAGTTTGATGATGTGCAAAATTACCAGGTGTTTTTTCCATTAGCATTGTATTTGATGGTGAAAGCAAAGCCATATATGACATTATGATATGTCAGCATTAGAGGCTTTTTGGGGGCTTGTTTAATGTGTAGCAAATAAATAAGAGTGTTTATAATGGAATTCTTGTGTTTATAATGGAACTTGCATTTTGACTGCTTACTTCAATATGTATGAACTAGGGGTCTTACCCCTATGTCATGAAAACTACAAGATCACAGAAAGTGCTACTCTACTTAGGAAGAAATCATGGAGGGGAAGGGAAGTGTGGTCCCTCATCTGCAATTTCTTCCCAGATCAGGACTGAGGCATCTTGTCAGGACAGTAAAAGCAAGCTCCAACTGTTCACTGCTGAACCGTACATGTCAATGACTACTATGAACAGTGCATCAGCCATCAAGGCTATAAATTCAGCACTTCTCATGTTTTAAAGGGAACAACCCCCTATTCACATTTTGTTTCCAAGGTGATAGATATAAAAAGTATCAAAGCTTTCAGCTAAACAAATCAAGGTATCGTTGTGCAATGCTATGTAAGTGGCTCAGGTAAGTAACACTAAATCTTTTAGTGACATTCAAAAGATTTCTATCAGAGGCAAGCCTGTAGTTTCAAGAGTTCAGGTTTCTGCTTTGCTCGAGCTCTGCAGCTTAAAATGTTTCAATGCATCGCTGAAGGTAGCCTAGATGCTGCACCAAAGCAGAAGTTAGAATGCTTAACAATGCTGACTGCCCCAGGTGCTTGCTGCCTGTACACCAGCACGGACTTGATTTCTGTTTTCCATTATCTATCGACCTTCTGAATGAAAAGGAATTTTTATAGTGAAAAATCTTTATCTTTCACTCAATCTCACTTCATGCCATCAGGGTAAAATTAACACCAAAATAGTATAAACACACAAAGGGGGCAGATCTTTCCGGCTTAGTCTATGTCTGATTATAGTGTAATCGTTCTCAGTTAAAACAGCTGCTTCTTTATTTGCATTAGTCATTAGCTCAATAAACAGTACTGCTGTCACGTAGACAATATCTTCAACATTCTGTAACAGTTATAAACTTAGCTTTACAAGTGATGTAGAAAAGCATTCTTAATCCCATCATGCACACAGAGAAACTAGCACAGACTTGTTGAAACAACGATTTTCAGATATGACTGCCTACTATCAAGCCATTTAGGGTCAGATTTTTCAGATGAGGTGAATATCTACTGCCTTTACTGAATAACAAAATGCCTCCATTTGACTGAGACTCTCCAGCAAAACCACACACTGAAATACATAATTTCGTCAGGGATACATGTATTTTCAGGGTACTTTTTCTGACATGTAGGCAGAGCTGCCAGCTTTCTTATAAAAGCAGGTGTCTATAAGTAGGATGTTAATTAGGGTACACTGATATGTCTTGTTCCTAATATCCATTTTTGTAAATATGTTCCACGAAATGGAATAAAGGTTGAAGTTCCTTGATAAATATGTACAGTAAAAGGCATAGACACAGCAAGACCGAAAGACATATGGCAATATGTATGAAGAACCTTACTTGACAAAAGAAATAAATGGCATATGTAGTTTGGACACCTGAGTAGGGACAGTTTAGATGAAGATGAAGGATAAGCAAATTAAAACCCAAGAATCACTGGAAATTGGTATAGACCTCCCAGGCAAGATTTAGAAAGAAAAGGAAGATAAGGAAAGCCTATAAAAGGGATAGATCATTAATCATTGGAAATTCAATTAGTTAATATTGACTGGGCCAGCAATTATGGGATTGATAAGAAAGGGTACCTCTTCCTGGAGGTAATACAGGACTCTTTTCTGATACATTTTGCAGACTATCCAGTAAAAGTACAGGCTATTTTGTACTTACTCCTAATATTGCTGGGAAATAAGACAAGGATGATAAATAAGATAAAAGTTGAGAGTCATCTAAAGTCTAGTGATCACAATGTCATCAGAACTTCAAATGCCCTTGAGGTTATAAATGTGAAAGGCAATATCTCAAAATCACTGGACTTTGAAATATAAATAAATAAAAATACAGAGTGAGTGAATGTGGAATGAGTTGAAAAAAAGTTGATTAAAATCAATTTCAGTTTCAGGAATTTAGTATTAATAACTAGGTAGATAGCACAGAAGCAGCCCTGAGAGCTGGCCCTCAAGAGACCTTGTTTCATGAGAAAATGCTGGATTTTTATTCTCCTGGATGGTAGATACCGGGTGTATTTTAGAAATAATTTGTGTGCTCTCTTGGGAAATATACCAGCCATGCAGTTCTTTCTCATGAAAACCTTGTCGGTTGCTTCAGAAGACCCTGTTTACTTACACTGATGCTTGAAAATGAGATATTTCAGTTCAAAGGGGACAGATTACAATAAAGAATTACACTTCTAGAAAAACAGGAACTGAAAACACTGACAACTTTGCAGACATTCCTATTAGAATAGGATTAATTTTATGTCGCAGAAACAACGCTGCAGCCATCTTTGAGTCACATGAAATGAACAGGTTAAGAGTAAAGTAGTAAGCTAATCATATCACTTATGCTTAGAAGAGGAGTTTTCTTGAAAAGAGGTATCATCTCATAATTTCACAGGACAGGGAAGGCTGATGTTTGGCAGGGCTTGGCTAAATTAAAAAAAGTGTTTGCTCTCAATTTTTTCTTTGGCTTCGTTGCTTTCGTCTTCACTGGTCTTAGTAATAACTACTGCTCAGGAATGTGCAATCTGCCAGACTGCAGGTAGTAAGAGTCAATTTTTTCTCTTTTCTTTCAGTAGTACAAAACAACTGTAATATGCAAAGACATTCTGTCTGCCCACCTTTTAAGACAATACTTCCCAGTGTTACGATCTGCATATAACCAATAGCTTAGTGGTTAAAGTACTTTCATGAACCACTGGAAAATTGGGCTCTATTCCACTAATGTGGATTGAGGAATTGAACTCTAAGGCCTCATGTTCTGAGTGAATGAATACTTGGATTACTGGGCTCTTGAATAGAAATATCAAGTATTCATTTTCAGAGATTCAAGAAATTCTATGAAAGCAGCTTTATCCTTCTTATGAAGTGTTTGAAATTAAAATTAACTTTAAAGCGATAGGAATATTTTATGTAACAGATTTTTCCTGTTTCTGGCTTATATTTAACAAACAATAAATATATAGCAAGTTATTAAAATCAGTTGTCCCGACTTCCCTGCCCCCCACCCTTTTTTTTTTCTTTTTTTTGAGAAAGAGAGAGAAGGAGAGGGGTAGTTTGGTCTGGATTTTTGACTCAAATGTTGAAGGGAAGAACCAATTCATCTTCTAAATATTATGATAAAAACTGGAATGCGAAGCCACTGCTTTGGAGAACATGCAACATAGTGAGAGTATGCTACTGGTTTTAGCTGTAGCTTTATATTCCAAATATTTAAAGCATGGTCTTTACATTTAAGACAACTCTAAGTTTTAGTTAGCTAGATGGTTTCCCAGGCTCAAGGTACTAACAGTAGACTCCGATTGTTTCTTTCGTAGACCAAAAGCTTCCTGCTGTGAGCTCTTTTCTTAGTTCATAATAACTGAACTTGGAACTTTGGCCTCTTAAGCTACAGTGACAGCTGAGGTGTTTCTTTGCAAATTACATCAACTTCAGATCCTGTGTTTGGCAGAGCATTAATGTACATGTAGTTCAAGAAGTTTACTTTTTTAATGCACTTTACAGAAGTTTGACAAGGCAATTCTAAATAAAAAGTTATTGAGGCGGAGCAGTTCAGGTGTAGGGCTCAGGGAACAAACAGTGAGTCGTATTTCTTTATGGTAGACTGAAGCTTAAAGAGATATCAATTACAATTAGACACTGTCAAAACAACCAAAATATTCTTAATAGCATTAGGAAGATTTTAGGTTTCATGTCTAGTGAACAATACCCTTAACATCTTTGCCTGGAGCTTGTAAAATAAAATCTGAAAAGCATCTTGCATTTCTTGAGTGGTTTAGGTAATGAATCACCCAGGATTATTTATTATAAAACTCAGTGTTGGGTTATTTTCCTCCAGAAGGATAACTTTATTTTTTCTTAAAATGTGATTCTACAGTTTCAACTGAATTGCAAAATACTGCATGATCAGTGAAGTAGGCAGTACCACCCAGCAAATACCAACTTTTATCAACAGGTATTATAACAGTAGTGTATATAATACCTCAATGGTGTTATATGCAAATACTGTATATGAAATACTGTGTGACACAAAAAGATGAGTAAAGGAGTGAGTGGAATTGTTACAGCAAGAGAAGACAAGCAGCTAGAAAGTGTTCAGGTATAAGTAGGACCACAGAATGAAGCCTCAAATAGACTGCTGTAAGCAAAGTAAGGAAAGGATTCCTGTAAAAATATAAATATGAACATGAGGGGTGTTATTCCTAGAAAAGTCACTGCTTTAAAACTGTTTGCCATGCTGTTACAGTTACATTTGAGGGTCTTTCCGTAAGAAAGAATTTGCAATCAGTCAAGCTGACATTGTTTCTCTGGGTTGAAGGAGTTAGACTGGCTCTCCGCAAATTAATTTATGAAAATAAGATAAATACATTGGACCTGTCATTTGAGGGGGCCAGATGCATGGTAATAGCTAGAGATATACTGAGGTAGCGATGCCTTGGCTAGAGACATACATCTCCAGCCTTTCTCTTCATTGATCTGTGGTGAGACCGCAGATATGGGAGAAGTAGCCATGGCATTAGGTTAGTGAATCTATTGCTCAGTTAAAGGCAGAATTTTGAGTCTGATCAAACTGTCTCAGAAACAGAAAGAGTTGAGTAAAACTCCTATGCAGGTGCTTTGATGTGTCACTATCGTATTCATGTTCTACTATTTTACTAAATTAGGTTCAAAAATAGATGTGAGCATATGTTTATATAATACTGTTAGGGAACTGTGATACTGTTTCTACTAAGGTTTGCAGGTTTTGCTGAATGCTGCATATTTCTGATGGATTTCACTGCTGCTGCTTGGGTTTAGCTTGACTCTGAGACTTTTTTTAGAGGTGGCATAGAGGTAACTCTGTTTTGGTAGGAAAATATGGTCATTCCCGGGCTTGAACTTTTTGCCAGGACAAGCAGAAGTACACAGAAACACAACTGGAAGAGGGATAAACTGACTAAAACTAAATTCTTAGATTTGGCATAAGACTTTCACAGGCAATACCTTCAATGCTTAGGCTGTGGAACCTTGAAGCGATTCTGGAATCAGGGTTTATGAGCCAAGGTGAAGGTGGTGTGCCCTACACGATACAAGTGGCTGTGCTGCAAGTAGTATAGCCACATCGGCTTTGTAGCCAGGATAATGATGTCTTTTTTCCAATCTGAAGAATCTGGTAGAAAGATTTATATCGTTTTCAGTCTCCAAGCCTGCAAAAAAAGGATGGACAGAAAGGAGGAAAAAAATAATAAATTCAGTGGTTATAGCAGAGAAACTATTCTGTGATTTTGGCTTTGGTTAGTTGCGTGACAACTCTGTAACCATTTATCACATCAAATTAATTTTGCAAATTAACCTGTGGTACTACAGAATATGGATTATCTCAATTATGGAAATGTGGTTTCTATCACTATTCCATTATTATACCACCCCACTCACAAATTTATAGTAATAAATGCAGGGCAGAACTTTCACTGATATTATCACACCCAAAATTGCTCATTCTGCTGCACATTATTTTACAGAAGCTGTTATGTGCACCTGGTTAGAACTTATACTGCGAAGTTAAATAATATTTCAAAGAGAAAGATACCTAACGTCTGGAAAAATTATGAATGTCTAGAAATGATTAATCGATAGTGTCTAGATGCTATGGTGATAGACCTCTCAAAAAGGCTTATATAATTATAATGGTGAACTTTGGTGTAAGCTATGACAATACTATTATTTCCAACTGTATGTCATGGAAAATTAACTATTTACTTTGGATACACTGACTGTTCATTTTCAAGTATTAACTCCTCAGTAGGTCCTTCCTCAATACCTTTAATTTTCTCTTTCATAGCTTAATCACAGGCCTATGCTATTTTCTCCAGCCGGGGCATGCCCACACAGGTGAATGCAATACTATGCAGCTATACTGAAGAGTGATTATTGGAAACAGTAAAAAATAACAAGGCATGTTAACCTTGCAAAGCGAGATGGGATGAGGACACTGTTGTGCTTCCAGTCCCTGAGCTAGCTAGCGTTGTGCTGGAACAGCATTGCGCTGCGCACACAAATTATGGTTTCTGGGAGGGGAAGAAAGAGTTGGAGTTAATATCTTTTGTTTTAGACCAAGTGACTGTGGTCGTGAAATAAAGAGTCATAGAGCTTTAGCTGCTGCAGTATCAGCCAGTGCTGTGCATGTTTATCAAAGGACTGAGTCTTCTAGCAGCTGATTCTAGCAGATTCCGTGTTTTACTCAGTTTACCTCAATATTGCTTGTTCTTTCACACCCTTTAGTAGTCACTGAGGCTTCCTTACCCTGACTTTTTTTTTTTTTCCCTGTGGAATTGTATGTCCCAGGTTTGCAAAATATTGACTGTTACAGTTTAAAAAACCAAAATCACAGTCACATAAACACCCATAAACACACAAAAGTGCTTATTGTAAAGAGATTGTATGGCTTCTCAAAAAATACACACAGAGGCAGCAGGGACTAAATTTTTAGCCATGGACAAGGCATGAGAGTCATTTTAAGAACCTAAATTTAGGAAAGTAGTCCCTGGCACCACAGTAATGCCAGTCATCTTTACAGCAGGCAATTAACATGCGTGACTCTGGAATCCTCTCTGGGTTTATGTGATAAAACACCATGAGGTTGATTGGACTGCTTTTCCCCTGCAAAATCTAGCTTCCCTTTGATTCTGAGGAAAGTCCTAACTCTGTTTGATTATAAGGTCCTGTACAAATCCTCAAGAGAGGTAAGCAGAGGTCCCTGTATGTTGGGTCTGTCATAATTTCCTTATAACAGCTCTATTATGGATAATTCCCTGGAAGTCAGCTGTAAAGCTCAGCAGGTCCCCTCCTGATATCCTTCACATTTGGATAATTAACTGAGCTGTTTGAACAACAGAAACTTTATAATGTTCAGCAGTGGGAGTCTTGCAGCTGATCAGCTTTGCCTTCATCAGCACTTGTCATTTTAACACTTGAAGGGTAATGTTTCAGGATGAATATAATCTTCAGCAGGAAAAGAAAAGATTTTAAATGTACAGGAAAATAAAGGCTTCAATAAATTTATTATGCAGACTGTAATACTCCTTGTGCTGCGTTGCTCATGTACTCTGTGCTGCTGTCTAAGAAGGATTTAGTCAACCTTGTATCTGTACAAAATAGGCTTTGCTTCATTGCAAGGGGAAAACAAGCAGCGAATCCTCACAGAAAGCCATCCTCAACGCCCTAAGAAATAGCAGGCATGAAACCTTCATGCTGATCACAGCAGTCTTTTCCCGGCAAAACTTATTTTGTTTAGAAACAGTAAAATGAAATAGCTTTTGTTGTTGGTGGTGGTGGTTTTTTGGTTTTGTTTTGGTTTTTTTTTCCCCAATTCATCTGATAGTTAAAAATGATCCAAGTATCAAGCATTTTTGTGGAGCTTAAAGGAGGAAAGCTGTCGCTTTCTACTGAAATTCAGGGCAATAGGGCACTGAAATTTAAGACTATTTGACATTTATTTATTATCCAACTGCCACAAAGACTGTTTGTAATTAAGAGGAGTTTGAAAATCATGGTGCATTATTTTACGTTCTAGAAGATAGTTGCAGCAATAATTATTATAGTGAGATGTCATTGTTTTGAAGGCTATCTGTAACCAGAATAAGAAATATATTTTATAATATAGAAAAAAACAGCGTATCCATAGTGGTTAGAAATATCCACGTTTCTTGAAGCAGTTTATCTTAATTTTAATCACCTAAGTGGAACTACAAAAAAAAATAATCTTCAAACGTTTATTCATTATTCTTAAGTTTCTGGATGCATAGAGACCTAAAGAACATAAATATAACCTGGCAGAATAGTGTAATAAATAAATAAATAAATAAATAAATCTATAAACCAGGATCTCCTGATTATACCCTGGGTATGAACATTTCCATGGATGAATTTGTAAGAATAGGCACTGATTCCCATGAGATTCACACTGATGAGGTTAAGATGTGCTATGTTCAGGTCAGGTTATTCTGTTGATGTTTGCCTTCTGAAGAGGGTTGTTCAGCATTTTATTCTCCCCCCCCACACACACACACACACCCCACCCCACCCCTTCCCCCCGGAGCTTGGATAAGAGCAAGCACAATAAATATTGTGTTATATGAGAATGACTGATAGCAGAGAGGCTGTTTGTTGTTATAAGCCATTCTTCTTAGCACAAAACAGGCTGGTTTCTATAAGATAAGTAGAATGCCTTTTCAGTTAAAGAGGTGCCAGTTTCTCTAGGTCTTTATACTCCTCTGAGATGTGAACCTATTCTTTAACAATACAAGCAATGTCTAGGCTTGTTAGCATAGCCTCCCATGATAATATTTCTTTATCCTAATGAAGTGAAAGAATATGTAGTATAATAATTCACTCTGCAACCAGGTTAACGTAAATATTTTATTAAGACAGGGGCCATTAACTGTAGCTGCAGTTAGATAAAACAAAATTCAGTGTTAACCAAATCAGGATTTTCTCTGACACCTTCCTCAAATTGCCTTACATATATATTTTTTTTTAATATTTAAGAAATATTTATCTGAAGTGTCACTGATCTCTTTCTTATAAATGCCTTGTGCTGGAATTGTCCCTGCAATGTACAACTCTACAAACAAAAAATTAATATACTGAAAGGCTTTAATCACCTACTAGAGCTCAGATAAGCCAATATTAAAACACATTTATGCATGAACAACTAATAACTAATAATTGAAAGAAATTACATGCAACTCTAGAAACCATTTCTTAATTGTTACTCATTAAAATAAATTATGGTATATTATCCCAATTACAATGCTGAAAATAGAATTTAGCAGCAGTTGTTCTGTCACTTTACCCTTCATTTTAGATTTTTATGGCAGTTATATTTTGAAAATAATTTGTCCTAATCAGATGGTGTTATATATTACCAGCTAGAAGCTATACCTCCTTGCAAGCATATCCTTAGAGAGGCATCAGGTTAAGCACTAAAACTTACACTCATTAGAGCTAATTGGATGTTATTGGAGTGAACACAAAGAGTTGTTGCTGTGGTTCAAACAACATACAAATCTGTAGATTCTTATAATTGCATAGCTATCTACTGCCTTATTTATTGCAGGCCATACAGTATTATTCCAGAGAGCTGATGTTGAAAAATTGATTGAACCTAGGCATAGGCTAAATAGTAAATACTTTGTTACTACTACAGTCCAGGTTCCTTCTGCTCATTCAGTAAATGTAGCTTTTGCAATAATAGCTAAAGCACTGAGTATAAAACTGCATGGGACTTTTAAAATGCTCTGTAGTCACACGTATGCTCTGTGTCAATGTTGCCTTTACTGTAAGATCAGCTGTTGGGAATCTAAGTACTGCTCCTGAGCACTGTTAGCTAATTGCCTCACCTGGAATTGGGTACATCCAGCACTAAACTGTATGGGACCCAAAGGAGGACAGCAAGCCAAATCATTAGCATTTTGGGCATTGGTAGGTCCCAAAACCTATGGGTCCTCAACACTTTCAGGATTTGGCCTGTCTAACGTGAAGGATTAGTCATTTGCTTGAATTTAGTAATCCACACAATGTCTTTGGTGGTAACACCATAACCACACAGGAAAAATCATATTTTGTTTTAGTCTGAAATTAAATGAATAATTGCAGCTATGTTAGCTATATTTCAAGAATATGATTCTAATATTATTTTCTCTTTCTCATGCTTTCATTCTTGCCTTACTTTAGTTAATTCTACCATCTCAAGCTGGCTCTGTAAAGGATATGTATAGCTTAAGGTATGGAGACACCTGCAGTATATGGAGGAATTAGACAGTGAATTTCCTGAAGTGGCATCAAACCGAGCTGACAGCAAATCTGACTGAAAATCTTCCAAAATGTATGGATAAGCTTCTTTTATAAACTTATTTATGCTTATTACAGAGCATCTGGCACCTACAGGAAAGGCTATAACATTGTTCTGATGGGTGTCCAGAACAGCTGCTGGGCGGGTGGAGTTGGGGGTGTTGGAAGATTACTGTCCTCTGCTCCCTTTTGCCATGATCTCTGCTTATTATAGGCTTGATTGCACTGCTGACTCTGGCCTACAAAGTGTTGACTTTTGGGGCTCATAACAAATGGTTTCCTTTTTTCACCCCAGCTTGAAATGTTTCTCTCCCTTCATCTGTAAAAGTATGTGTGTCCTTCAGGAATGTGTGGCATGCAAATAATTAATGCTTGTCAAGGGAGGGAAAAAGGAGAAAGGGGACTAATCCAGTGTATATTTGAAATGAAAATAGGAGTCAGAGGCATTTGGATTAGGCCCAGGAAACATAAAAGTTACAAAATAATTTCTATTTTTAGTGACATTGTAAAGTAGGATCTGTCTCTTGTCTTGTTTCTGCTTTCTCTGGAGGAGGCTGTGCTACAGAACTGAACAAGTGGGTTTTTGTAAGGTGAACTTTAGAGACTTTCTAGAACAGAATCTCTATCTTTTTGCTTCTCTTATTGTTTCTCTGAGGGGTTGCTACAAAAGAAAGAAAAAACCTTAATACCAGGAACTCTCTGTCATTTAAGTTATCTCCTTCCATCCATAGTACTATTTTACAGACTTAAATAAAAAGTAGAGAAAAAAGAGCTGGTACCATTAGATGAACTCCTTCAATCTCTCTTTTGCTTGTGTTTTCCTGGGCTGGAAGGAGTGGGAAAGGTCATTGTTGTTTATTTTAAAAGTTACTCAATTTTTTTTCACTTATGTTCAGTACAGATTGCTGAGAATGAAAAGTTAGGAAGCCGGGAAGGAAAAGGAGAGGCCTGGAAAAATACAGGCAAGAAAGAGACAGAAGAAATGACAGAAAATGGAGAGGAATACCCTAAGAAGCCGAGGTAAACAAAAGTGTCATGGATACATCTATGTGGGTGGGAATTCTCAATGCACTTCTCTCTCTTCTCAAAAATATCCCCAAACTTTCTGTTAAATTAACACATTCAACTGCTGAAATTTAGGAATTATCATAATAAAGAGTTATGGTTGATCATCAGCTGCACCATCCCTGGTGTCGAAGCTGTATGGTATGCTCCTTAATTACACTGTATGTTGGTAATTTTTTCTGTAAGTTTGTTATGTAGCCTAATGCATTGAACAAGATAAAGCTCACAGGATGGCAGCTGTTAGTCATCCTGAATGATGAAGATACTAAATCATATTCTGCTGTGAGTTTTCTTGACTTCCATTACTATGCGCAATCCATATCTATTCGTTATTACCTTACTATTTATATTCTTAGAGGGGGGTCTGAGGCTCAGAGTGATTGGGGCTTGAACCATGAGGTTTCCACTAACTTTAAATATCTGGCCTGAGATACATGCCTGCTAACAACCTTTCAGTCAAATCTAGCTTTCTGCATAGTTAGGTCTCTTGTCTTTACTGTTGGAGAGACAAAAAGTTGTTTGAGTGGTAAATGGGATATAAACAGCCAGCAAATCCTTCTTCTACGTCTGGTCATAGCCCAGCTGCTAAGCACATAAACCTTTCCCAATTATAAATCCTCCCCTCCAGTTCACCCTGTGGTACCTGCAAAAGGATGACTTTGGCTCCATATTGCCTCAGGGGCTGGTTTTGTTGCTTGTCCAAGCAGTCAGATGCAAGTTACTGTAAATAAGGCTTTTGCTGTACAGGAGTCTTCTCTTTTCTTACTTTCTTTTGCTGAGAAGTCCTCTGCTTCTCCAAAAGCAGAAGTGGGGGCTGTTAGGTCCTCAGACTTGAAATAAATGGCTACCGAGCTTGGCTCACATAGTTTTAGCAAAATCAGTATTTTAAGTTGTCTTTCATGTATGAAAAATTTCATTTTCAAATGTTTTTTACTTAGTTCTAGCTATTGGTCTTCAGACCTTTAGAAAAACAGACCTCAAACCTCTGGAGTAGCGTACTATAAAAGGAGGAATATGAAGCAGCCTCTAGAGGAAAAGTGTGGTTTAAATTAATTCCCTGAACCACAGAATAACTATATGACACAGAGAAGGCATTTTATACACATACACACATACATTTTTTTCAGTATGCTCCTTAGAGTTGCTGTTTAATCAGAAGTTGATCCTTTCCTTTTCTTGATAACTAAGCCAAACATAGCAGTCCAATACCGAATTCCTCTAGCTCTTCACACTCACGTGTGCTATTTCTTCATGCATTCCACTCAGAGGCGGGATAGAAAGAACTGTTTTTCATAACACTGACTAGTTGTTGTTCGGTTCCTGGGCAGAATGGAAGTGTGATGCCAGTTTAATGGGCAAGGAATTGTTTACATTTCTAGTATTGCTAATTGAATGTGTTATATTAATAGACACATTCCAGTAGAAATAAAAACAGGATTCCAGTCCAGGAGATTTAGAATAAAATGTTTCAAAATTACTTGACACTCAACCCTAGATTGAATTGCTGCAGAAATGAGATAGAAAAGATATCTGCAGCCTTATGTTCAGTCCTGTGTCTATATAGCCTGTGCAGCACTAAACCAAGCATTCAAAATATCAGTTTTAAAGCTAGAATTTGCTTTGTTAGACAACATTAGGTTGGAAGTAGCATGTTCTAGAGCAGCTAAATAGCAGCCTTAGCATGCAGTGGTCCTTGTGTTTGTAGCCCTTGGAATAAAAAGTTAGACCTCTTCTTTGTGATTTTTACTGCTGCTAGAGGAACATCCCATTTCTGTTGGACAACTGGCATTGGTTTACATAGAAAGCCAGACTGGAGAAAATAAACTGCTGGGTTTTCCTTCCTTTTTAACTTATCCTGCTGGTATAGTTACTATATAACCAGCAGATACTTACTATATAACCAGCAGATACTTGGTCAAGTTAGGATTAGGATAAAGAAGTGAAGATTCTGTGAGACCAAAGACCAAGGGCTTATTAAAGCAAGAGCTTGGTCAGTACCCATCAAGGGAGCTGCACGGTATTACTAATCCATAGGTACTGCAGAAAGAGACAAGAACCCTTGTGGAAAACATCTGCCTACTTAAATAAAAAGAACAGTTGGCTGAGGTGGTAGGAACATTGGAAGCAGGGTACAATATAACTCAAATCATACTGTGGCTTTACATTAGTTTTAAAGCAAGTCTAAATTACATTATCTGTAAATTCACCTGGTGCCTGTCAAAAAAACCCCAAAACACAACTTTGATATTACACTGATGACACTTTTCTGTATCCTCTTTTCCACTGGAGCTGGCAGAGATTGTCGTTTCACACAGCTGCCTTCAACAGTCCTTTCCCCTTTAGGTAATATGAAATTCTAGTAGTTAAAATACACTGAGTTCATATTATCAGCCCTTCTGTAGGTAGGTTCTGCAATCTTCCAAAAAATAGGAGTGTAGCTTTCCTCCCCTTTTAATGCACTTTCTTTTTCTGCAGATGCTTTGCCACACACAAATCTTCCTGCTGCAGTTTAGCAGCGACTGTTTCCAAAAGAATCCCCTTTTTTCTTTAAATAATGTGTTAGGGGAAAGGTACATATACAAAAAAGAAATTCAAACTCCTTTCTAATCTTACTGCAATAGACCTTTAATGGCTTTTATCATTTCAATACTGGAAAACAAATGTTAATATTAGAGTAACCTGAGTTTAACCTCACAACACTGCTGTAAGGGGCAAATATATCATTATCTCTCATTTACCAGTGGTGGCCTGAAGCATAGGCAGATTTTTTTGTGTCTGGCCCAAGGTCATGTAGAAATGCTGTAGCAGAAGTATAATGAGATGCAAGATCTTCTGAGTTCTATTCTAATACTTATTAGCTATCCTTTCTATGTCATTAATGGTAATGGGAGGCATTTATACTTACCTAGGAGAACATTAGCCTGAAGAAATGTTTTTTTCCCAAGCATGGCAGAATAGAATCTTGTACTTTCTGTGATGGCTGCTCTTGATCTTAGCACAGAGTTATCTAAACCTGTCTGGGTCTAACCTCAGTAATAAAAAAATCAAAGAGGTTGCAAAGAGAAATTCTGCTCTCTGCAGATTAGCATTGTGAGGTTCCAGCTTGCTGTTGCTTCAGTGTTCTGAGTCACAAATACTCTGTTGGAAAGTAGAGAGGAATTTTCTTTCTGCTGGTTTCAACTACTGGCCTTCCAAGTCCACTTTAGAAATAAGAAATCAAGCTAGTTACTGGTGGCCTATGCATCAGCAGTAGCAGACGTTATGTATGTGATATTTACTGTAGTCAGCTAACGTTCTCCTGGGCTGCAAGAGGTAAAATGACTTCTTGCTCTTTTGAAAGCTAAGAAAGAAGAGAAACAAGAGAACCCTGATTAGTTAGAGTGTCATAAATTTATGGCAACAGATAGAGTCAAAGAAGGGGATTTGACAATCTTTTGCTATTGTTCTCTGTTGCCATTATTATTTGTTTGCCTGTTTGCTGTAGCAGAACAATGCTTTCAAGGCCTCTGCACTGCTAGAACTGACAGAACACAGGGGGACACTTCTCCAACTTATTTAAAGTGTGCAGTTACTCCCATGAAGTCCTGCTAAGTACAGGGCTGAACTACACAACTATCAAAGCTCATATATAAGTTTTCAGTGCTTGTTCTTTGGACACCTGTATTCTTCATGAAAATGCAATTTTCATGTGCCTAAGATATAGATAGCTACTGCAGGCATGTCACAAAAGAAATCAGAATTTCAATTAAAATTTTATAAGAAAATAAAATCAATCTTAGATGGGCAAAATATTTCTTTGAAGCTTCACTAGGTTACTTTAAAAAAATATCTGTGAAGTCTCCGTATATCACAGGAAACTCTTTGTATTGCAAAAGATTGCCACTTACATGGAAATGAGACCCTTTATTCCAACACAGCAAGTAATGCAGTTCCACTCACTGACACTGTGCATGAAAACATCTCTATGAGATCTTTCTGAGATGTGAGGCAATATTAAGGGGTGGGTTTGGAGTGGGTTTTGTTGTCTTTTTATTTTTCTGTTGTTCCAGTGACACATCATTAAATTCAAGTTTATCACTATGCTAAAATGTCTCTCCATCTAATTTGGTAATGGTAATGAAGAGGGGACCAAGCTCTTTGTATAAGACACACGTTATACACTAAATAAAGGTCGTTACAATCTAGTTGCTAATAAAACTCCACAGAAAATCAGTTGAATCATATAATTTATATGTCCTTGCTGAATCCAGAGAGAAAGGACATAATTCTTTAGTATAGTAATGTCACCCAATAGATGGCAGTATCATCTTTATAATAAAATACTTTTTTTAGCCAGTACAGAGACATTTGGGATGAATTTCAGCTTCTGGCTGCCAATTGACAAAAGAAATATGGGACTTTTTGTTTTAAAAAGTGGCATTATAGGAAAACATAGCAGAGTGCATCGTTTTCTAATGGGACTTTTGTCAGTTCTACTTAATACAATCACAATTTCGTTCATTGGGAGTGTTGTTATTCTCACTAATCAGGATTAAAAAGTACGGCTTGAATAGTTCCAAATGATCATTGATTCCTGACTATAAAAGACTTTCTGTTTATTGAACAAAAGCTTAGACAGAGGAATCTGTACTCTATTATTAGGGTTAGAAATATGTATGCTGATAATGTACATGCATGTGAACACACATGCTCGTGCAAACACATAAGTGTGCAGTCTTCAAGCTGTCAGTTGAGAAAAAACATCTTTTTCTATAGGAAAAAAACGTTTCTAAATATACTGTTGTTGCATAGTTATTATTTTGGAAAGAAAGATGAACAGATCTACATATGAATGCTAGGAAAGATGAATCTATATAGGTCTAAATTCTTGACATGAGGCTAAGTTGAACACTAAAAACATGAACACTCCAAATCAGAGATAACTTCATTTATGAATAATTTATAACTTTGACTACAATTATTTCCTAATTTAGAGGAAAATTGAATGTTAGGTGACTGATTTTCAAATTTTGTTTGAGGAAAATGCTTTAAACTCATTGACCATTCTGATTGCCAGTACTGCTATATTTAAAGCAAGAAAGATACACTATTTGGGCATAAAAACAAAAACAATTTTCTGACCACTTTCAGAGTAGTCTTTTTTTTTCCTCAGGTTGAAAATGTCATTAGTTCACTAGGTGCTTTGTCTTATTTTGTGCAAATGTTATGGGTGCTTCTAGTTGCTGATTCAGAAAATAATAGAATGTGGTTATGAGAACCACCACCACCATGCACAGACCAGTGTTATTGTTTTCTCAGTAATGACCAGACTACGTAACAGACTGTCAGCAAAATTATCCTGCCACATCCATTCTACTGAGTACTACTTCAAATAAATACAGCTACATATGGATATCTGTATATGTTTTTTTTATGGTTCCTAAAATAGATCAGCAGCTTTTAAAGACAGTAAAATGTTAAACTTTAATTTGCAAATGGTGTTACTTTCTATCAGAAGAGCAAAGCTTTCTGTTCAGCATATCATGTGACATTTTATGTCCTTCCCCCACTGAAATACCTTGACTTTCAACAGGGCACTTTGCATTAAGCAGAGAAACCCCTATGCACCCATAATTACAGACAGTTGTTAATTATTGTAAGTAGTGCATGATTTTGGAATTATTAAAACCGTTAAATCCATTCTGCAATACTGCTCTGATTTGAAAAAGCAATTTTCAAATTATGATAATTAAGATTAAAATATCATAATCTCTCATATTGACAAGTCAAATCACATAAAGCAAGGAACAGTTGGCTGAAGTCTTTTCTTTTTAAACGTTCTCTAAAAAATTGATCAGTTATAGTTCAAATTGATGCTTGATGCTTAATTAGTCATGTATGGAATTACTATGCAATGATTGTGGCAACATGCAAATAGCTGGTATACGGTATATTCTTAAGCTTATAGTGTAAGCATAGGAAATAAAAAGGGCAATCAGAAGCAAGATGAAACTCAGATTTGAGAAATTTGACAAATATGCCGTAGGGAACCTAATGACTGTAAGTTCCTATCCCCATCTTCTAGGAAAGCTACGGTAAGAATACTAACGAACAACTGAAATCATAGAGCAACAGAAATGTGGGAGGAGACTACAGTTCTTTGGCTGAAGGTGAGAGGGGGACATGAGCAGGCGTGCTGGGGGCTCTTCGCCAAGGTGCTTGCCTAGGTGTGTTAATGTCAGTATTGAAGGGGTGAGTCTGTATCCTTGCACTCTGTATCGCTGTGGTTTTGTACGGGAACAGTGGAAAACACAGAGTAGGGGTAAATCCTTCAGCAGAAGGGAAGACAAAAAAGAACACTATTGCAGAGGCCATTTTAGCTCCCCAAAAGGTCCCTGAACCAGGACAAGTAGTAAAAAAAACATTTGTTTTCAGTTAAGATGTGATGTAGCACTCTATTTGTACAAAAAAGGGAGGGTAATCGCTTCGGTTGGCATTGATCCCACCAAATTTTAAGTACTTAATTGAGGATCCTAATTAAGAGTGTAGTTGTCCTAAGTTCTTGTATAATCAATAAAAAGAAGCTTCTAGAGGGCAATTCAAGTCTTGCATTAACTCAATCACTACAGAAAAAACAGTCTTTCTCCACTGAGTCTTAATCAGCGTTTTCTTAACAAATGTTAGTTAGGTTGCTTCACATTAGGAACAGTAAGGGTAGACCTTTAGTTTTGAAAACTGGGCTTGTTAAGTGGTTCATTTTTCCTTTTCATGCCGTAATGGAATTTGTTCTTTCCTCCATCTGCCTTTTCTATTGTTCTTTAAGTTGAGTTGCTCTTCACGTTTGGGTGAATGCAATGGTTTGACCCTGGCCTGACACCAGGTGCCCACCGGAGCCGCCTGTCCCTGCCCTGCTCAGCCGGGCAGGGGGGACACAGAGCGGAAGGCTCGTGGGCCGGGGTAAGGGCAGGGAGAGCGCCCACCAGTTACCGCACGGGCAGCATGGACTCCGCTTGGGGAAGTTAGTTGAAATTATGACCTTTCAGATCAGATTTCAAATTCCCTACCCTCCCTTCTTCCCGGGCTCAAGTTAATGCTGGATGTCCCTCCCACCTCCCCCTGGCACAGCTGAGGAGGGCAGGGACGGGGCGAATTTGGTGGGCGCCCCTCACCCCTGCCCTGCCCCAGCCTGCGGCCCCCCCACGGGAGACAGTTCCCCGGGGCTGAGGGGCACAGCCTGCCCCGCCGGGGGCTGCACCAGGGGCTGCCGGGGGGATCTGCTCAGGGCCTGGAGCCCCTCGGCCTCCTGCACCCGCCCGGGGGCTGCGGGGCTGCTGCTCTCACAGTCTCACTCTTCCCCCCAGCTGAAGTTGCCATTGCGCCATTTCCCCCCTTCTTAAACGCGCTGCCCCAGAGGCGCTGCCACCATCGCCCCGGGGCTCGGCCTCGGCCAGCGGCGGGTCCCTCTCGCAGCCGCCCGGCATCGGCTCTGCTGGACACGGGGGAAGCTTCTGGCAGCTCCTCACAGCAGCCACCCCTGTACGCCCCCGCTACCAAAACCTTGCCACGCAAACACAGTACAGTGAATTTACAAAAATTAAAACGTTTGGCTCGGAACATAATTTCCAAGGAGGAAAAAAAAAAAAAAATAGAACCAACAGGAAACAAAATTGCACCATCAGTGCCTTAATGCATCTGACAAAATCCACTCTTGTTGTGACGACCTCTAAACAGAGGCATGAAAGGTAATGGACACATGGACACCTACTCTGTCTTGAACTGAGCTCTCTCAGGGTATTTCATCCTTAAAGTAATTTGTAGTTCTCCTTGTTTTCTAGGAATCTCGTGATTCTGGGTTATATATGCACACTGAACTCTCCCATTCACAAACATAACCTCACTGCAGATAATAACCTGTGATGGAGTTATTTGCTATTTTTGAGCAATTACATTAATCATTTCTTGTATTCCTTGCTTCAAATTCCCTGCTGTTATCAAAGCCTAGAGAGTCTCAGACCTCAAGAGAGGAACTGCAGACAGACTTGACAAGATACTGACATCCGTCTCAGCTCAATGTTCAGCTGGGGAGATCAAGAATTTTCTGTTCCCTGCCTTCAGCACCGAAAAAGAACTTTAGGTTTGATGTGACGTTTTTGAATTGTTTGGACCAGGCTGGGCTTTCACTCTAAGGTCTAGCTCAGGTTGCTTAAAGTGTTACATGCATTTATTTTATTTTTTTTGCCCCCTTAACAAAAGAAACAGAACATTATTTTTAGATGCCTGAAGGGTTGGCTGTCTGACTCACAAACCAACCCATATAATCAGCTTCAGAACTTAATAACATTTTTCAAGTGAACAGGGATACAGGCTGCAAGATTAAAGAGAGTCAAATGCACATAACAGCTCACTTCAACTCTGCAATCAGACAGGTAATTACTATTTCTCAGGATGCCATAGTCCAGCATTTATAAAATTTAAATATTAATTTTAGAAGTCTTAATTACAGCAACCAGAATAATTCTGTTCAAAATAGTCCCAAAAATAACTTAGCAAGAAGCTAATAGCAATTTACCTGATTGAGGAACAGGTAGAGATGTAATTAGAAACAGAAAGTGCGGTTTGCTTCTATTTGCATAGTAAATAGAAAAAGAATTTGCTCTTTTGGGGGAAGTTTTTACTTGCTTTTCATTACTGAAATAATAGGTTATCAACAAGTCACAAAAAATAAGGTTCAATTGATGAACATAAACATATGATTTGCATTGATTTATGCCTGATCTGTGTCTCTTTTATTTATCTGTAAATATCAGGTAAATAGATTACAGTATGTAAACAAAGATATTTTACAGTCATTCCTTTTTCTGATATGCGGGAATAACATAATGTGCTAATTTGCTTCTCAATGTAAATCTAACTTTAATCATGTCCTTCACCGGGAAGTAAATACCATGTAGTTTTCTCTGTCTGTCTCAGACAGTGGTTGTGCAAGGCAAGGTCATGTGCTGGTTCTGTGGCTGGCACATCTAGGGAATTTTCTTGTCTTCATGCTGCTGCTGAGGAGCTCTCTATACTGACTCTCAACAGCAACCTGATTGAAATGTATTGTTAGTAAATTCGGCGGTATTACCAACCTCACTAATACAGAAGACCATGCTATCGTAAGTACATAACAAATAAGATTAATTGACGAATGCTGTAGAATATAAAGACTGCAGCTGTGATCTGGTCCAACTGTGCTGGGTTCCATAGACTCTGCTGTGGAGACTTCATATTATAAATACAGAAAACAAGAACATATACCCACATTTTACAAAATGACAAACCCAAGTCATATAAATTTTGAATAATTTGTTTTACATCATACAGAAGACCATTTCTTGATTATTTTCCTAACTACACTGTTTCAGTCAGTTCGGATCTTTCCCCCTTTTCATGCACTACATGGAACTATCAGTCATTTTCCTTTCCTTCTTTAGATAGCACAGTACATGAGCTCTTCCATTTTTTCCTCTTTTTCCCCCCTTTTTTTCCCTGTAGTTGTCAGGGTTTACCTTTCGGGATGTCATTCACAACCCAATGACCCCTTCTTGAGTTACCAAAGCTATTATGTGTCTGAGCTGGTGCGAGAATTGTTGCAATACTTCACATTAGTAGTAATTTATCTTTGATGGATACAGGGAAACTATTTTATGATAAATGGCTTGTATCCGTTTATCCAGTGTAGAAGTTTGCTGTACAGCAGAGAGGATACTCAGAATCTTATAGTGTTAAGAGTTGGTGTTAGGTGCTCACTCAAAAGTTCAAGAGGGTGCATATTTATTCGCCTGTATTACCCAAAGAGAAACTTTACTTGAAGGAAAATCGTTATGTCTGAACTTAAAGATTCAATACAGTGGGCTTGGGGTTAGAAAAAGAAGACTGAGCAGGTGAAATACTTTCTGGCTTGGCAATTTTATTATTTTGCTGAAGTTCAAATGTTTGCTCCAGGAAGTAATTACCAAATGCAAGGTAGAGTAAGACTTGAAGGGTGTGAGAGAGAACAGTGAGCAGGGGACCCTGGAGAATGGAAAAGGGGGGTTGGCCCTCGAAATTAAATCTACTGCTTTGTGCGTTAACAATAGACAGCTGGGCCGCCTTCATTGCTTTTGTTCATCATGACCATCAGTTTTATTCTGGGCGTGAGATATTTAATGCATTTTAGCGACTGAATCTCTTAATGAATGGATGTTTTCTGATGAACGCGTTTAACTGGCAAATTTCTGAGTGCCTATAGACACTAGAGGGGGTTGCTTCAGTACTACACAATATCAGTATACAACCCAGCAACCTTGACCATGCTCCTCCCTTAAAAAAACAATGGTCACTTTTTTGCTGCAGCTGAATTAATCAGCATAGACTCAGTGGAAATGGTGGCAGTAAATTGCATAAGCTATGTGTTGCCCCAAGCCTTATCTGAATTAATCTTCTCTGAGCTGTGTGCCCTGAATTTAGATCACCATACTGGCCTTTTTTGTAAATACTGTAGAAAATGTAGAATACAAATACTCTGTGGAATACAATATCAAAATAAATGATCTGTTGACTTATCTTTAACACAAAACATGCCTCCTAAAAATAGGAGGAACCTTTCATGGCTTTGGAAATGGCTTTTCACGATCCCTGATAAATTAGCCCCTCTTTCTGGAATTAGAAACCAAGTGAACAGTGTTGATCACCACCAAAAAGTGGCATGCTTTGCCATTGGTCAGAAAATCACTTCAAGACTGAGAAAGCTGCATATGTTACCCAGATTAGTTTACATAGCACTCACTTTACAGTGGTATCCTATTTTATACAGGTGTTGAAACAACTCAGCAATGGAAATAGACAGAATAAATATACCATCAAACATAAAAAAGGAGTAGTCACCAAAACCCAAATGGTGACACTGCCTGAATGTACCATCTGTTTCCATTGCATTATACATTGATGTAGAAAATTGATATGCAGTGCTATTTCTGGGTAGTTTCTCATTTGCTTTTGTTAAAAATGGGCCTCGCTGAAAACCATCATGCTGAAACCCGCCAGAATTTGGAAGGAAGTGTTCAAACCAGCCTGGGGTGTTCCAGCCTGAGCCTGGATCCACAGCTAAATGGTGCAGCTGCTCACATATGTATAGTGTGCTGAACCACAACATTGGATCTAGACGCCACACAGCTTGTCAGATGTTCAGGCTCCTGGTCCAAATCATCCACTTTTATTTAGGACTGTAACAATTGAATCATTATAATGACATAAGGGTTACCACCTAGCTACATTAACTAACCATATAATCAGTTAACTCAGGCAGCCAATGTGTAATAGCAGCAGTGTGGTTACCTTCAAGCAATACCAAGAATACAAACTCAGTTGTCTTTTGACTTAGTACGTGCAGGACAATCAAATCACTAGAACAAAACAGGGTCACAGTTTGCCATGACCATGATTGTGATTAATCTCAATGTAAATCACCATGCCAAAGTAACATTTTACCCTACAGCTAGAGGAAACTGAGTTACAGCTTCCTAACTCTGTATAATAGTCCAAATCACTTGCAGGCAGAAATGGAACAGCCAAATAGTTCCTCAGACCTGAGCTGCTGACATATTGTCTCTGTTGGAATCTCTGCTGGGTACAAGCAGATGTAAATGAAACTCCTCTCTGATATCCACTTCTTTCCCTGCATGACCTGTATTGGAGAGGCTTAAGAGACAAGAGATGCAGGAACCAGCCCCAAAAGCTACATGTCTGTGGTGGATATGTCTGTCCTCATCACCAGATGTATTTGTGAAGCAAGCATTTACATGATTTTACCTCACAGCACAAGGGGCTTTGGAATGTCAATTTATTCCAAAAAGCACCGTGCTATCTTTCCTGTCCTCCGATTATTCTGAAATAAGATTTTTCTCTGGTTTAGTACTCTCAATTCATTATTATATTTCTTTCATGAGCTTCTAGGAGGAAGAGAAAGGAGAATTCAACAAAGATCTCTCAAAGAAACTTCTTGCTTTACTGTTTGAACACGCTGTAGAGTAGGGGTGCTAGAACAAGTGTGAATGCAAACCTTGATGTCTTGTGTATTTGTGTTTCTAGAATGTAGACAGTTTTCTTAAAAAATACAAACACAGACAAGGCTGAATGTCTTTCAGAACCATGGGATGTAAAGTAAGGGTTTATCTGTACAACTGCTGAGAACTATGACAATAATATCCACACCTATGCAAACCAGTGGAAAACGTAATTTTGACTGTAGGCCAGCAATATACAGGGGATACGGGTTCATGTTGACTTATCACAGAAAAATTTGAATACATCACTCCACATTCCGGGCTTGAGCAGCAGCCTGGGAGGTGCTGAGCATTAGACCCAGTGTGTGGCTCCAGACTGGCAGGAGGAGGAAGGAAAAGGAAAGGTTAATTTGTCTTTCCTATGTTCTCCATCTTCTCTCTCTGTAGAGCTTAAGAACTTGGATTATAGCTTTTTTTGTTATAATGATTGTATTATATGGGATAATGTGAGCATCCAGATAAATGCATGCATAACAGATACTTGAAAGTTACTCTTTTCTATTCTGTAAAAGATGCTGGTTACTTTCTTTGTATTATTTCTTAATGAAATGGAACTTTTTCATTTTAAAAACCACAACTGGCATTGCCTGTTGATCAAGCCACTGCTTTTTAAAAATGTGAGGTCATAGTCATCAAAATAGTTCCATAGTAATTATATTCTATTTTTATTATTTATGTTGCCATGCCTTGCTGACAGAATGCCAGAGAATGAAGAGATCAAAATTAATATATTTATTGAGAAATTTCAGAATCAAGCCTGCAATGCATTTACTCTACAGGACCTGGGAGTATGGAAGACATGGTGAATTTGGAAGCGGAGATACAGTGAATACAAGGTAAATTTAGCATTTGTTGTAGATATCTAATGTTACTCTGCCTTTTTGACAAATGAATTCTAAAGGGCATGCCTTGCATAAAAAGAAAGTATAGTCACTTTGTTCTGATTGTATATAAGGTATTGGATAACAGCATGAATATTGCCATTAGGAAAATGTGAAAGAAACCATGGCATAATGAACACAAATTATTGTAGATAAATTGGTAGTATAATTTAGCTGCAGGTTTGTGACAATATGAGGGACCTCAGCTGTTTGACTTAAGGCTGTAATCCCAAATGGTGTTGAAACTCCTGTTGATTTTAATGTTGCTTATGTGTCACAGAGTCACTATCAGATTTTACACCACATTGAACTTGCTGCAGGTGTTCTTTCTGAAACTTGTGCTTGCTAATCTACTTTCTGGACAGCATAGAGTATGACAGCATCACTGTCAGTCTGTCTGCAGTCTGTGAGATATATTCCTCTTTGGGAATTTTACAGTCCTATTTCAGTTCCACCTATAGGGACGGAGATGCTGTCTGCTTCAGAAAAGACCTTGATGAGATTTCTGCCTGCTTGTTAAACTGTGTTTGTAATCACAGGTTGGGGCCTGCCTTGTGTCTTTACCGTGGCTCGCTCTTGCTTAGTTGTATCCCTTGAAGCATTTCACTGTCGTATCTGAAAGATGTGAATATCAGAGAAAGAACTTGGTTTTGCAGTGGCTCTCCTCCCTGCACTTACTAGTGCTTTTTTTTGTAGGTACACTGGGCAAAGGAAGCATAAACCTAACTAACAGACCTCTTTAGACTGTGTGCTTTTCCCTTGTTTGAATATTCTGCTTCAGTGGTATCACCTAGGTTAGCTACCGCCGGAAAAGGAACAGGTTGCTCATGATTTTCAAGGATCTGACTCACACTGCTAGTAACCCTTCAGGGGGACAATAGAGCACAGATCTGTGAACATTTAATTAAATCACATTTATTATATTAGTAAGTTTTCATATGCTGTTGGATCTGAGAGCAGGAAAATGTTAAAATATGAAACTAGATAGTTCTATTTACTGTTACATATACCTGTCTGTGAGCTATGAATACTAGCTAACTCCAAGCAATAAATGCATGCCCAGCCTATATCTTTGTCTAGACAAGACACATTTTAGACTCTTATTCCTGTTTCATACTATACATTCCTTTGGAAGCAAACCAGGAGTACAAATGGAAGCAAACCAGGAGTACAAACCTGGAACAGAGACGGATTGTGTTTGTATGATCATGGAGTGCAGCTGCAGGTCTAACCCACACTGTAGACAGTCTCAAGCCAGTATAACCAAAGATAGCAGATTACAGGTTTTTTTTAAAAGAAATGCTCTTTCATGTCCCTCTCTTCCTTTTTTCCAAATGTTAGTTAGCAGGGCCTGTGAAATTTTTCTTTGTATGCCATAAAATTGAAACAAACAAACCTGGTACCTTATCACAGCTTGTATGGTCAACTGATGAGGCTTGAGGCTCAAGATATAAAGGACCAGATAAACAGAGGAGTTTCAATTATTGAGGAGTGAACAAATTCAGGCATCTAACTGAAAAATGGCAAAATACCCAATGAAAGATTTCTATTGGAAGTATGTGCTTTTTATGAATACTCCCAATCAGTGATTTATTCAATTAAATATATTGTGGACATTGCAGAATATGCTTTTGAAAGGACTGATTATCAGAAGACCTTTTCTCCCCTTGGTTCTTTGTAAAGAGCACAGGGCAATTAAATGTATAAAAATGCAAGCCTTTCTAGTTTATCTGATGAGCACAAACAGTTTCCATACCCCCTTTTCACAAAGTCCTACAATAACCAAAACATGAACATTGTGAAGAACTTCTTTTACAATAAACAAAGTAAAGCAGAGAGTAAATTAATTGTCTAAGGTCACAAAAAGAATCAGTGATGGCAATGTCAATGAAATTAATGCTTAGCATCTTCACTTTTACATAGATGTTATTCAGTCTTTTATATGTGTATATATTTAACCTGATACTGTCCTGTGATTATGAGGAAAAAAAGAAAAATCAGCCATGTTTCCCGCTCTAGATTTGCTCTTAAAATGGTAGCCACGTTACATTAAGGACTCAGAATCTATAGCTAGTTAGAGATTTTTCTCCTTACTAGAAACTCTAAAAATAAAACAACTTTAAATCAGTGCTAAAGCAACATTAAAGTGGTATTGATCCTATTGAACAACGGAAGTGTATATATTTGTGGTTATCTTATCCATCAATAAAATATATAGACAAAAGAAGCTTGCCATCCTCGTAGCTGTTGACAGCAGCAGCAAAAAAGTATTGCCAAAACAGGGACTTTTATTGATCATTTATAAGCTAATATCTTTCACGGGACTGTCAGTCACTCTTTCACCTCCAAGATACAGATGTGGAAGGGTGGAAGTTTTGCTGCCAGCTGGTGAGGAGCTGCCAATTTATTCCTCCCTCTTGCACGGGAGTTACATCAACTTCTGGAGTGCTCAGCAGCTAGGAACAGCTGCTCAGTGTTGAAAATTTCAAAATGCTCAATTTTCTTCTTCACCAGGTGTTTTTTCCCACTGAGCCTGCAAAAGAGTTGGAAAAATAAGGTCTAAAGTAGATATAGTTCAAGCTGAAATAATCTATACAATGTCTTTAACCATTTTGCACTCCTGACAATCTCAAGACATACGCTCTTCTCTCAAGACCAACATGATGGCTCTCCAGCTAGCCAAGGGTATGCCACTTAGAACTGTAGCTGATGGTGGCATCCTAGAAAATGATGCCACAAGAATTTATTACTGTTTCACTCCTGTATAAATGATCTTTTGAAAAAAGGGAAGGTGTTTGTGTGAGAACTTGGGAAACCTTGTACTACAGCCGCATTTGTTCTACAAAAGAGGTAACGAAAAAAAGATTTCAGTTTTGCAGGCTGTCAGAGTTAATAGCTTTTACAAGCATTAAGAGAACACCATGAACTTGAAATCTGGTCATTCTTAGAACTGTTAAAAGCATCTTACCTACTAGAGAGTTTGTCAGCTAATTTCTGTGGAATTAGAATTACACTTTCCTTTTTTTTTTCCCGTTCTGCCATTGCAGGGAAGAGCACAGAAACTACAAAACAAACCTATTATACATGGGCTGAGCAAGGAAAACAACTACACATAGTCTGTCAGCAGAAAAAGGTAAATAGCCTTTTTAACAAACAAAAAATGGAGACATTATTTTCTTGTTAATCTCCAAAGGCTATAGCAATGTTGAGTTACATCTAATAACATGAGGAAAACAACAGTTTGGGTGTATCTCTTTAAATTTTTCTAGGATTATCTACTAAGAAAAATACTTTTGTCTTCCAAAAAATACTTATGTAAGTGATAGTAGATTTTGAAAATATGTAGACAAATACAAATTTGTCAATGGCCATAGAAATGGAAGCATTGCTGCTTTTGGGATGTCTTTTCCAATACTTAAACTTTGGGGAATAACTGATTAAATACTAAACAGTATCACCTTGTAAGGATACTTTAACAAATCTGTTTATCTTCCAAGGACATTAATATGTATAATGCAAGGAAAGAATTCCTAATCTGAACTGTGGAAAGTGTAGGCAGGCAGAAATCCATGTCTTCACTTTTTCCTTAAAAATTACAACTGGAGACATTATTGGAAAGAAAAAAACCTCAAAAAATTCTTTCTGGGTGCTAAATGGTAGACACAGCACTTATTGGGGAAAATGCTAGACACCTTGAACAGTCCAAATAACAATACAATCTCTGTCAGAATAATGTCCATTGCCTTTAAATTCTTTTGGGTTTGAATCCTGAGTGACTGTCTTGATTGTTATTTTTATACCCAGTCATTTGTACCATGCTGAATGGCTCAAGTTAATATTTCATTTTTATATGTCGAATATAATTTATCTTGATTAGTATCATCTAGTCCTACTTTACTTTGAATGATTTATTATGATACTTCTTCAGTGTTTGATTAGGTAGCATTTAACACTGAATTCCAAACCTGTCATATTGTCTCTTTTAGGGATGATCCTGCAAATACTTACAACCAGGCATCATTTATTCTGTGTAGCCCAATTAACTGTGCTAGGAAGATACCTGGTAACAAGATCTGTGAAATGTTTGTCAGACTAGAACTTTAAATTTTAAGTATTCCAGACCAAAAATGTTGCATAATGACACGTAAACGCAGAATTTACTTTTTGCATATTATTTCACATTACATAAGTATGCTTTCCATTATATGATACATTATAGGTTTGTGAGAGAGAGCACAGTTGAAAAGTGACATTTCTAGAATCTAGGAAGGGGCTTAATCGTTTAGCTTCATAGTTATTGCACAGACTGTGTTTTCATCATCTCTGCAGTCTTTAGAGATGAACATTTGGGCCAATATTTTAACTCTTAAATCTCTTCTGTGTTTATTGATTACATTAGTGCTCTCTTCTATTAGTAAATAATTCCATTTGTATGCTTCATTCATGAACTATTTATGTGCACTGAACTCTGACACAGTCATCAAATCAAGTGATTAGTGTATTAACTCCTTCTGTGTCTATTCATAGGTATCATTCTGCCCTTTTCCTGCTCAATGATAATTTGAAGAAGTTGGAACATCACTTTTATATGCCTTTATGTCATTAATATCAAAAGTAAAGAGGTGGAGACCCTGTCTAATTCTTAATAGCTTCAAAAAGATCTATTAACAGTCTGTTCAATATCTTTGGCCAAATCTCTGCAGTTGTCAAAGGGAGTACAGCTTTGTATAAAATCTGTTGATTTATCCTAGCCAAACATCATGCCCGTAGCATCTGCACTGTCTATTTTTTGTACTTTAATGTAGTAGTAAAAATAGTTTCTGAGCTAGTATCCACAGCTGGTTCAAAAATAAACAGAGGTTTTAAATCAGATTAATAAATACAAGTATGTTTCTGAGCACAGGTGTCAAATTTTGAATAGTTACGCTCCATAGCAGGCTACTAATTATCAGTCATGAGCCTTCTAGCATCTTCTACTGAACAATTGTACAAATGTTCACGAGTCTCAGATGTTTTAATTCTTTGAGATGGATCAATTATGCATCTAAGAATTCCTCCTGGACATGCCATGACAAAGGGGGTGGGGATGAGGGTTTGTTATTATTTGCAAGAAGATTTTCAGCCAATATGAAAGTTGAAACACTACAGCAACCACCCGTCATCCAAATCTGAGAACACATAAACCAAACATTTCGCCAAAAATAGCCTGACAATTAGTTTTCTAAACTGTTCCAGGAGATCTTACGCACAGCAAATGTATTAAAGACAATGAGACTTTGCTTATGAACAATTTACAAATCTAATAGAACTAGGTTGGTAACAAATATTACTCATGCAAAAGAGAACGATAGCTCTATTAAATTCCAGTCATCAAAGTACATGGGAAGTTCTGCATACAGCCCTGCTTTTCAAGTCTGTCCTGATTTGGCTTCTGCGTAGTTAAATTACAACTGAAATTAAACAACCTGATTTACAGTTTTTCTGGGTAGCCCTAGGCTTTTAGCCATGTAATGAGTATTTCTTGGCTTCATAAAGTATAGGACTACACATACAATCACAGAACCGTAGAAAGGTTTGGGTTGGAAGGGACCTTTAAAGGCCATCTAGTCCAGCCCCCCTGCAATAAGCAGGGACATCTTCAACTCGACCAGATTGCTCAAAGCCCCGTCCAACTTCACCATGAATGTTTCCAGTGATGGGGCATCTACCACCTCTCTAGGCAACCCGTTCCAGTGTTTCAACACCCTCATAATGAATAGTTTCTTCCTTATATCTAGTCTAAATCTACCCTCTTTTAGTTTAAAACCATTACGCTTTGTCCTATTGCACAGGCTCTGCTAAAACATTTTCCCCATCTTTCTTATAAGCCCCCTTTAAGTATTGAAAGGCCACGGTAAGGTGTCCCTGGAGCCTTCTCTTCTCCAGGCTGGACAACCCCAATTCTCAGCGTATAGAGCAGTTCCACAGACCTCCACCATGTCAAACACAGGAGCTTTGTGCTTCTCTCATGTACTGTTTATGGACAACTTCTGTGGTTTTGCACATGAGATTATAAAACCACACTGAAGATGGCTCTGTTAGTATGTAGGAAAATTTTAACATTGGAAATCATTTGTGTATTATCTGCCTTGTCAGTTAAGTGCTCCTGATCTTTAACAGTAGATCAGAACATTTCCTTTTTCCTATATTTTTTGATACTGCCAACTCTGATTCTTTTCTTCCCCTGTGATTTTGATTGTAAATTTCCTTACCAGTTTTTCTTCCTGCAGTCGTTTCCATACAGGTCTTTTTCAGTAAAGGGAAAATCATTCTCAGCTGTTCAAATGTTGTGAACATTTTCTGAGCACTATTTTACTCTGTTGAAATGTTCTGTGCTATTTGATGCTCATTTTTAGTTTCATCCATTATTTTTAACTTGTTTTAGCAATCATGATGATTTATGTTTTCCTTCTGCTTTCCAAATGCTTATTTCAGAGACAGATTTTATTTTGAATATGGTTAAACTTACGGGAACATATACCAGGGCTATTTTGTACGCTCCAGTTTTCTGGGGAAATGTGGAATCTTTAACCTGTTGCTGCTCTTCAGTTACTACAGTTCCTGCATTTTGGTGGTATCTAGAGACCCTGCCATGCGTCAGAGCTCAAGCTGGTTTAACTTTCATTTTTATGAAGCGAGGTTTCTGGGCATCCAGTCTTGTAAGTCAGTTCCTTTACCTTTTGGGGGCTGTCTTGGAAATTGCACAGCTTCTGTGCAATTTCTGTGCAATGAGGTCCAGTGCAGAGCCATGCAGCTCCAGAGGGAACACAAGGAGGAGTTATTCTGTAAGAGAGCATTGCCGGAATACTCAGAGGGCTTGAGAGCACCATCTAGGAGAAAAGACTCAGAACTAGTGGTTGTTTTTCTTTTTTTCTAAAGGAGGATAGAAGAGAGGTACAGTAACAGTTTTCAAATATGTAGATTGTTTCAAGGAAAGAGCTATTTTTCATATCCACTGGCACACAAGGAAATAATGGCCTGAAATTACACCAAGGAAGATCAGTTTAGATAGTCAGAAAGCCTTTCCTAGTGCAAGGAGAATTAAGCACTAGAATGGGTTACTCGTGGAGGTTGTGGGACTTTCCTCACCGGAGGCTTTTCAAAACAGGTTATGTTAAACATGGTCAGGTGTGGTTTTCATAGAGTTGTTAATGCCATAGGGTTGTGACGTGGTCCTCTACAAGCAAGAGTAGAAGTAGATCAATTGATCGGGGAAAATACTGCTCAGACACTGAACCTGGCAGCATGTATGCCAGTCTGAGCACATGGAATGAGCGAACATATGGTCTTTGTACTGGCCTTTTACAACTGCTTGCTACAGATTTCGGTTTGAGTTACATCTGACTGGTAAAGACAATCAAACAAATCTTTTTTGTTTGGGAGAGGCAAAGGATTTTCTGAATACCCGTTTTGTTTCTGCAGTTTCTGTAGTTATAATTTGATAAGTATACATACATGTGTGTACAAAGGGCTCATTTAGCTGTAGCCTCAGTTTCTATAATCCGGGTATAGACAGCACAGTTTATGTTCTGTCGTGATCTGAGTAGATGAAGGAAAAGCTAATAAAGCAAAGATGATGAGGTGATATATATATATATGTATATATATATTAGTCAATATAGTTGGTTGTATTGGTCAATAAAGTTGCTTGTAGGGGTCAAAAAGTGTGTACTTTGGTGTTTTCACCTTTTGAGAGACTTGTTGAAAGGCATAGCTTAACAGGTCTCTGTTCTTCTCAAATTAGTTGTTACACAGTGCAAATCAAATTTAAAATTCAAAATTATTAATGGCTAATTGAGGGCTACTGAGAGATGAAAATGTCCTAGATGGTTGCAAATTGTCCCAGTGTCACTGTCTACTTCTCTGCTCCAGTGCTTTAAAATGAGTCAGTAGTCAGCTTTAATTTGTTCAGTTTAATTAAATTCCACCTGAATAAATGTGTTGCACAAAGCTGAAGGAGATGCTGAAATTTCCTGGTTTATGTATGCAGTTGAGATCTAATTTGATGGTATGCAGCCTTAGAGTGTAAGCTACTCTCTTCCACGAAGGTGAGCACCCTATAAATACTTAAAGAATAGTTTAGATGAACTTGTAAGGAAAATTATATAAAGAAAGCAAAGCAAAATTGCACGTAGAATATTTTTAAATATGCCATCATTGGTCTTAGCATAACGAAAGTCATCAGTAGATCAGAAGTATACGTCACTTTCAAACAGAGTCCCATTAAGATTAGCAGCTTACTTACTTAGCCTGATACTGTCCTGTCTACTCATTACATTAATTAAACAACTAGTACTGTAATCAGATAACATAGCATTTTCTGCTAAGATGTCTTGCCTTTGGTAGAATTACATTTATGAATTATATTTGTGTATATGATCTGTAATGTAAGGAATTCAAATAAATGCCAGGTCACTGTCCTCTTTCTCACTCATTGCAAAATGGACCAAAAATACTCCCCCCTCTCCCAAACCTCCTGGCCCACAGCTAACTCATGAGCTGTGAGATTGGAAAAAAAACAACAACAAAACCCCCAAAATAACCTCGAATCCAAAGCCAATCACAAACCACAAGTAAAATTAGAGGATGTGTTTAGTTCAGCAAAGGATTGTGTTGGTACATCCTCAAATCATGTACAATCCTACTGGTCTAAAACTCTTATCAGTTTAGTCTCTTAACTGTGTTCCGGCTGGTAACATCCTTCTCAAAAGAAGGCAACCAAAATGGGAATAAATTCCTTATAAAATCTTTGCAGAGAGTGTTTGATTTACTTATCAGAGATCATGCTGACTGACTAGAGTAAAAGAATGGCATGGCTGTATTTTGGATCACAAACGGTGCAATTATCGTATACGGTTCATAAGGAATAAGCAGATTAGCATTACTGAATCTGCCCAACAGCCCATCCAGAGTAGGGGTGCACAGGAAGTTTCTGCAAAACTAAGCCTAACTGGCTGATGGAAGCACGTTATCCAATTTATCATACTGGTTTAGGCAATGAAGAAGCATGGTGGATCCACATCATTCAGGTAGCCAGTGCTCACAGAGGCCGGGGATAAATCTTGTCCTTTCACAAAACAAAATAGATTGTTCAGAAATTCCTCTTCTCTTGTGTTTTATTTAACAATAGTAACTCTTCTTCAGGAGCTGCATAGAGTTTATTCTCTTGTATGATTTTACAGTACTTTACTGTAACTTCTAAGTCAGTGTAATTATCTTGAGACCTTCCTTGCAGGGAAATTCACATGGACTCCATTTCCTCTCTACATGCTCCTAAGGTAACATTCCTCGTTACTTCAATTCCACTGAATAGTGTGTTCAGATCTATACCTTCCTTTCTTCTGAATCCTTGCTTTGCAAGATCTGTTTAGTCTAGGACAGTCTTCCAAAGGATAAACTTCATTGCCTGAAAGTTTCAAAGCAGCTGATCAAAAGCAGTAGCAGATAAATGACTAATGATTTAAGAGACTACTCCCACTGTATATGTTTTTCTGAATTCCTGCAAGTAAGATATTTCTGTACTGTGTAGACATAAATAATTGTTTATTATATTTTCTCATTATGGTGATATTTTCATTATAATGGAAAGTTAAAACTTGCCTCATCTTCTACCAACATTTAGAGGTAGTCATAACTGTTTTAATATTTATAAAATTTAGAAAATTTAACAGCTGTGGCTTTTGTTAATAAAAGAGATGTCCTAGGTCCTTAATTTTTTTCCACTTTCTGACACAAAAGAAGGAGCCTAAGATACAAAAAATTATTATGTTGCTGTAAAATCCCACATGTATTTACATAAAGATAGCAGCTGTGAACTTAATTTTTCTCTTATTTTCTAGATTATTTTCATATGTGGTAGGCTTTGGAAATCCTGATATGTATAATCACACAAAATTTCATAGAAGTCTTTATTTGCACATTGAAAATAAAGTCCAAATTACTGAGTCTAAGATTTGTAAGGATTTGGTCCAAAGACGAGCAACAAGCGTCTGAAAATGGGCAGCACTTGCCAGTAACAAGCAAAAAGCCAGGCTGAAGAAGGGTCTAGGTTACTCACAGATAAGCTCTGGAATATCTTACACATCCTGCTCTGGGTTCCAGTGCCTTCAATGGGGTATCATGAGATGTGAGAGAGAGCTCAGTATATCAGTTCAGAATAAGCTGAGCAGACACACGTACAGGCAGCTGATAGCAGCAGTAATCCCTGATACAGCTCAAACCCCGCCCTTCTTCAGGCTACCCTTTCGACTGCTGGAAGGTGACTCCATCCAGCTGGGATCCAAAGCCTGGATATCATAGAGCCAGAAATTTTCATCCATTTTTTGAAAGAATTTAACGTGCATTCACTTTTTATTTCAGCAGAGACCAAAAGAAGGATTAGTTTTGATAATGCGCCCAGAGATTAGCAAACACTCTTGGGAATCCACAGACTTATGTTTGAAGGCTCTAATCCACAGATCATGTCTCCCAGGAAATTTTCCAAAATGCAGGTTTACACAGTGACTTCCCCCTTGAGGTCTCTTTAGCTTACTGAACCTTGTGTCCCCTTCCATGTAAATGCCATTCTGCCTACGGTGGCACTCCTAGGTGTGACAGGAAGGTTAAAAGAAAGGACTGGCTCTTCCCAGAGTGCTCCAGACTGACAACAGCTCGGAGGGGAGGAGTACACTGTCAGCATCCGTGCAGAGAAGGGCAAGTAAGGAGGGTCAGGGGGGCAGTCTGAAATGTGTTCATCTTTCATTTTAAGTTTGATGATATTTGGAACATTTCTGTAACCAAAAAAAAAAAAAAAAACCAAAACCCAACTCTGATATCATAAAACAGAGGCTGTCATATTATTAATAAAGTATGCAGCTTAGGCAAAATAAGTACGCCTGGGGCTAAGCGATGACCCCCTCTCTCCTCCAGTGCAAGATTTTGCAGCCTTTGTGGAGTCAAAATCCTAGATTTGAAAAGTACAGGAAAAATTTGTTTAAGAAATTGCCTCAGCAATATGGACACTGTCTTTAGCCCTGCTACAGACAGGAAAGACGGGAAAGGCTAATGGAGTAGCTAGTGAAGCAAGAAGTGGCTCACTGAAGCAGATGATGGGCATAATACTGGATAGCCTTGCTACCTAGTTGGGTAGGCAATAGAGCCCTATGATTTGAAAAATCACAGGTTGCAGGTTGGTATTACAGGGGGAGGCTGGAAGGCAGCAAGTGCTCTTAACAGTTGCTTCACCAAGAAAACAGTGGAAAGACTTTAAATACTTTGCGTAGAGAATAATGGATTGATTTGATTACTAGTAACAGAGACCAAATTAAATTCCTAGAGTAAAGTAATAAATATTAGGTTTAGACACCATTCAGAGATCAGTGAAAATTAAATTGTACTGGTGCTCAGAGAGCTCTGTTTTTCCATATTTCCCCCCCAAAGGGCTGCAAGCTTTTGCATTGGATTAGGGTAGCTGCTCAATCCAAGGCACATTTTGTTGGTTCGCTCAGGTGAACTGTATTGTCACTGAGCTACAGACTGTTCCTCATTTTCTGACATGACCGTCAGTTTTGTTCTTTAAGGAACTATTAACAAAAATGAGAAAGAATATATGACTCTGTTTATCTTCCTATACTTGGTTCTCGCCCTTCAATACAGTTTTGTCATTCATTCTTTGAGTAGGGAGAAGTGGAGCTCACTCGGTGTGTCTGCTTTACTAACTGATGTGGGGTTAGAATGGATTGCATCTGTCCTGTCCCTAAACCTGTGTCCACACTGTGTTTTATCAGCATGAATTTCACACTGGTTTCCTGTCTGAGTTTCACTGGGCATGCTGGGAGAGCTGGCTGCTCCACCTTTCTTGTTTCCACCAGGAGAGCAAGGGATTGGAGTGACCTGTCTCTTGAAAGAACCCCTGCATCAAACTAAATCGGTGATACAGCTGCACCCACCAAGCTCACAAGCAGTTTCATTTAATTTTCCTGTATTTTTGGTTTCTGGCTCATTACAGCATTAGTGGATGCTGGAAACTGAAGATTACCCTTGTTACTGCCAGTGAAAGCCTGGTGGAACAGTGACACGTGTTTGTAATAAGATGGTCAAACTTAGCTGGATGTCTTTGGCACTAATAAACCACAGCTTTAACCAGCTCAGGACAGAGTATGCGGAAAGGGTAAGGGCAAGTACTGAGGTACCTGCAGGAATTTTCTGGGTATTAAAACAAAAGAGAAGAGAGACTTCATCAGAGGCTAGAAGGACATCTTGAAGTTAATAGCAGTTAAGGTCTGGCATGAGGATTAGGTAAGGATGAAGCATGGAAGTATGTGGTTATTGCTGACCAATCTGTATTTTCTCTCAGCTACGTACACTTTTTGTCCCTGGTACTTGACATAGCAGGCTTCACTTGCAGCATGCAGTAGTTAGTGTAATACCATACACCTGCGCCATGCTGGTGTTCTGACACTTGGTATATTTTGGAAGTGTTTGAAAGGCATTTTCTCAGTATGGTACTGTTGCATATTTTTTCTTCCTCTTCACAGTGTCATCCAAGGACTGTTGAGATATGTGGAACATGAGGATCTAATGGTGGTGTCTAAAAATATGTAGTTCTCTGCAATTTGTGCCCTATTACTGCAGCTGTGCACCATCCCAGCAGGTGAAAAGCCAAAGAGCCAGTCTCACAAGAAGTTGGGGATGCAAAACTTGTTGTCCTGGCTGTTGGGACAGGAGAGATTTAAGGCGTGAGTTTCTTTTTCCTAAATTTATTCCTTAGTCATTACATAAGGCCCTGACTGAGCTGCAAACACACAGAAGAGTTTAGGTTTTGTGGCACGTACTTTTCAAGCCCCCCATCGAATCATCCTGGAGGCGTCCCAGTGTACTCATTTAGCACAGCTGTGTATCGTGCCGCCTGCCTGCATCCAGCACACCCCTGGGTGCAGAGAAGCTCAGTCCCCTGCCAGTGCTTTGCTGGATGTTCACGGATAGGGGCACACGTAGCTTAAGGAGGAGGTTGGTGACATGCCCTCCACCTGGGACAAGACAGGGAGAAGCGGACAGAGGGGGCACGGACAGCACAGATAAATTTCAGGAATTCAGGGATGTTGCAAGAAAATCATTACCAGCTGATTTTAGTAAAGGTCAGTGTCTTCTATGTTTACCCTGGTATAAATATATACGTCATTGCCACTCACTACTGAAGAGAGAAGTATAACAATGTTCTAATGCTCTAATTAAGAGAGTAATTTTCTAGCAATGCTTTAAACAGCTTCCTTACTTTTCTTTCTTTGTAGTCAGTTAATAATCGTGACATTTTTCTTGGCTTTAACTGTGTCCCTGAAGGCATGTTAAAGACCCCCTGTGATTAAAATAGTGGGAATCATGTTACTGAAGTGACATTAACAGAGATATTTATTAAAATTTGGCCCCTGCTGTTTGTGGTTTCTCAAGATTATACTTCTTTAGCAAATTTTAAAATAGAATTACATGATGCCTGACAACTAGAAACTATGCTATAGCCCAAATGTTAAGTGAGAACTAGAGAAGTAATTATGGACTGTCATAACACCTGGAAACAGAAGTGCTAGTAGATTGTTTAATGTTGCATTTAACAGATCATTGGTTTTGTTGCTGATGTAAAGCGCGTCTCTTGGCATGCTGTGATCGTACACAAAACGATCACGTGGTACAATATGCTATTGTAATGTTTGTTAGGTATTTGCAGGGCTTATCTGTTGTTCCTGAGACTCTGGTGGAAATATGACGCAACTTCCTTTGAGACTGCTCATGTGAACGGCATGTTCAATAAATACTCAATGTGACATGTATCAGAAGAAAACAAAATTGCTACTTGACTGCAACCAGTTTATGCTTTCTCCTGAATCAGCAGCTCATGTTTGTCTTGTAACTTACACAACAGTTCTGTTTTCACCTCTACTGTTTATTTCCCTTTCAGGCAACTGCAAAAGCCAGAAAATGGCCTTTGTGATAATGCCACTGAGGTTTAGAGCATTAAAGCAATCTCATTATCAGTTTACATCCCCCGTTAGAAATCGGAGATTGTTCAGCACATCAAACAGTGGAGCGGGGGCATGTAATGTGCAGCCCAAGGGCCAGATGAGACCTGCTGAGTCATATAATGTGGGCTCCAGCTGCCCTCTTCCTGTAACTGAAGGATGGGGACAAAAGAGCAGAACTGCAGGCTGGCGTTGCTAATGAACTTGAACCACTATACATTATTTTCCATCTGCATACCAAATATGGTTATATGCACTTATAATACATGTCTACAGTTTATATGCAAATTGGATGTGGCCCTTGGGCTCTTGGTAAGTAACCTGTATAACCTTCAGGTCCGTAGAAGGTAAGCCTCTTGCTAATGCTGGAATTGGTGCATGGGGCTAGGGGCTGCCTTGCGGCGTGAGCCTGGGTTGCTCTTTGCTTAAAAGCAATAGAGGAGGACTAATAGAAAACACTTTTGTTCATCTTCCACGCTAAACTCTTTGGTACACAGGCAAGAAAGGAGGGAAAGAACATTCTGTGGTTCAGATACTCGCTGTATAAATTCTCGCTCCCTCAAACCTGGGATCTCAGCAGCCATGTACATGTAAAACCCCCACCATATCGGTGAGCCTCCTGATGGATCTGCAAATGTCATTGCATTGTCAATTTTTTTATGCTGTGGAAAGAATTTTAATTACTTTAATTACTGTTTCAGAGTTACTGGGAAATAAACTCAGTATCTATCATTACTTCATCCAACTGTGCAAATGAAATATATAATTGATATAAAATGTTTTTGTCATATGCAGTTTGAACAAAGATCTATGATAGTTTAAAATTCAGTGGATTCTTCTGTGGTAAAGTTCTATTAATGCATTCATTAACGAGAAATTACATTACAATGTCTGTGGGGCTTACTTCAGTGAAAGAATGATTTCTTTGTTGTTAATTTCATCTTGATGTTACTCCCCTCTATTTAGCTTCCCCAAAATGACGTTTTTCTAAAAATCAGCGCTAATATGGTAGTTAACCTTTCTCGGTATTATTAATACTGAGATACAGTCATACAAATAATTAAAGCTTGAAACCCTCTATTTTACCCACTGTTGCTAAAGTTCATCACAACTTCAACTGTATTCTTTATTTCACAGATCTTCCCTTTAAAATAGAAATAAAGACCTTGAAATTACAGATGAGGGTTGGCTGACTGACATATATAATGTGAAGATTCTTTTTACATGGAAAGAAGGCACATACAGGTATTGTTGATGCATTTGTACCAATTTCTCTTACTTCTAGCAAGGTACAGAGTTCTAATGTAATTTTTATTATTTCTTTTGTGATAAAACTAATATTCAACAAGATGTGGTAGAGGGGTTATGTGAATCTGCCACCCTGAAAGATACACAAATACTTTATTCAAAATAACACTCAATTTTTTATGTATTTATAATTAATGTATTAATTATTACCAAAAATGCCACAAAAGAAATCTCTTTTCTCTTTCGTGGGGATAAAATCTGAGTGTGACCACCCTTCTGCAAATTCTGGCTTTGCTTGTGGAAAGGAAGGTGTCTGTGCTGGGCCACTGACCTCTGGCAAATTATGGGTAACAGAGGCTAGAAGATATATTTCTACAATGTCAAACATGAGGAAGGTTCATTGACATTGACTTGCAGCACCACTTCAAAAGGTGAGGTTAAAGTGCATTTTTTTTTTTGTATTCTGGCAGATTTTATTGCCGTAGATAATTTCTTCATTGTCTCCTGTGCAATTGTCTTGAAAATGTACACATTTAAAATTATTAATTCATTTTAGGTCTTAGTTTAATTTCCATTTGTGAGGTTAGAGGTTTCTATTTTCTAGCTGTTGTTGACAGTCATGAGGGAAGAAAATCTACAATTTCCTTAACAGAAAAGCTGAAATTCTCATCCAGTCACTTGATTCTAGGAGCTCAGACCAGCTATAGGGAGATGCTTGATAATCAAGTCCCAAGAATTGATATGGTTGCCTCTGTTACAGGACTTTCACTGAGAAGGAAAATAGTTCCGGTGTATTATGAACTGTAAACGAGTATAGACCCTGTGTTGTCCTAAATCCTTTCTGAGCAGCTCATAAGAAGAAACCTTAATGCTATATGAATAAATCAGCTGGGGATTTCTTTCCTCTAAATAAATCCCAGTGTCATAAAAGAATGTCACCTATGTATCTAATAAGAGCATCATTGATGCTATATACCAATGCCTTAGAGCAAGGCCTGCATTTAAATGACCACAGTCTGCTCTGCAATAAACTTTATGGCAGAGACAACTCCTGGGCTCCCTGAATTATCCATGTTATCTGGCTTTAGACTGAATGATGCTTTTGATGTACTATGAAAAAGGTAACAAAACCCTCTAACAAACCAAACCAACCAATCAAACAAAAAACAAATCAAACCCCCACCTTTCATTTCCTAGAGAAAATCTCAGGAGCTATCAGAAATGTTACGAACTACAGAAGACCAGGTGGATCAGGGAAGTGTACTGTTCCTGAAAGGTTATGTACAACCATCCATAATTAAAACTCTTATAGAAAAGTACCACGCCACTGAATTTTTGGTCAGAGTATGCAATTTGCAGTATGCAGACATGTTGGGTGGCTAGTTTGCTGCCATCAGTACTCAGCACTGTATTTTCATTCAGATTCTTAGAACTGAAGCACACTCCGTAGTTCCGAGTTAGCTTTTAAGAGGCAGAAAAAATGGCCAAAACATAAAAGACTTCAACTGGCTATATATCAACCAGTCAACAGCACAGTGCAAAAAAGCAGAGAGACATTTTATTAACATTTCAGGCAGTTCTTGTTCTACTATTCTAAGAAGAGGCTATTCTTTATTTATCCTTTCTTAATGTAGGAGTGATCTTGAGATGCAGCAGTAGTACAGCCACCAAATACAAGAGGACACATTTTCATTGTGTTTAGCAGTCGTAGATGTCATAGAAAGAGGGTAAGTATTAAGAACTAGCATAGTCCAAAAGCCCCTCAAATTAAAAACAAAGGATGCAAATTTCTTATACATGAACATGCCAGGAAAGTGACATTGGGAAAGTAATGTCTACCTCTTAACAAAGAGGGCTTTTTGAAAGTAAAAGTGAAGAGATATAGCAAAGCAATAAATACAATGGAGACATCAAAAGAACCCATCAAAAATGATTACATCAAATCAAAAAAGATTAAATATTTTAAGGTGCAAGACAGATCAAAGGCTTCTTAAAGATATCAAACATGTGAAGCCTATGAGGAAATTAGGATGCTAAGAAGCAAAGACAGAAATGAATGAAAATGTACATACCACCATTTAAAGTGGAAAATGAAATACAGTATTCTAAGGTCAGACAAAATATTTGCTACTAATAATCCTTTCATCTCTTATTAGCTGAAATTAAAATATAGAATGCATAACACCTGAAAATTCATGATATGATTGAATTTGCCATCACAGTTATGCAAAAGAAAAAGCCTAACCTACTAATTACTTAAACTTCTTTGAATATCAAAATAAAAGTAATGGACAAAAAGAAATCAGTGACAGGATATTTAAACATCGAGAAAGACTCTGACTTGAATTCAGCAGAGCTGAACGAAGTATTTTACTGGAATAGTTATATTGATGCCAGTGCTGAAGCTAGCCCAAACAGAACTAGCTCAAATACCTATGCTAGAAGAATAGTTTTTGATGTAACCATATCGGTGAAAAAGCTGCGTTATGAACCATCTGTTCTGTGAAAACATATGATTTTGCAAAATTTTATTTTGTGGAATTGTCATTTTCCCTTCCTACTTCTTACTTCAAAATAGGCCTAAGTACTGTTCAACCAGGAAAAAAGAAAGATACACAAATACTTACCTAAAAAGGTGTTTTTAAACACAAATTTTCTTTCTAACTTTGTGTCCACAGCTCCAAAACCAGGAATTAGAAAGTAAAGGGATAGACTTTCAGGCTTATAGATAAAGGTTAATATGACCTTTTCCCCATTAGGTTTTGTAGACCAGGCTTCCAAACATTTGTCTTTTCCAAGTGCCCAGAATACACCATTTGAGGGTCTTGAAGACACCAGCTAGTTCCTTAGAACTTGGGTCATGACAGGATGCTACTTTGTGTTTCTCACTGGGACGATACATGTGGGTTCCAGGTTTCTCCTTCCTTTGTGGCATTCTGTCTCTTTTGCTTCGATGGCTATGTGGTTTCTTGGAATGTGATGAAAATGAGCCTTCTGCAAGAACAATGAAACAATTGGTGTTACTCATCAAAGCAATGGCATTGGGCAGGCATTTTCTGAAAAAAATTCAGACTTTTTTCTGTTTCAGAGGTACTAAGAGTATGTGTGTGTTTTATAGACCAAGGAACTGCTGGAGAGGGACCTGGGAGCCCCTTGTAGAGGCTGACACAGTATATAATGCTCTGTCTGATAATAACCAGATTATAGCTCCACAATTCCAACAAAGAAACACAAGCAGAAACACAAGCGGTATGAAAGTGAGTATCAATTTGCCCATTATCTCTAATGAAATTAAATAATGCATATGGGACCACACGTTTGAAGAATAAATACACATTAACATTCTTAACGGTGTAAAGATTAGGGCAATATGACTTTTTTAAAAGCTTTCATCCAGGGAAAAATAGCTTACTGCTTGCTTTAAGTAAGATTAGTTAGAAAAATCCTCTAGTACATCTAGAACAAAGTCTGAGTGGCAACAGGCAAATATTTTAATGTGGAAAGATTTTTATTGGTTTTAATTAAGCAATGACATTTTTGTTGAATGCCTTAAATCTTTAATTACTGCCCAAAAGCACTGAGCATGACATGAGTTATTTACTGAGTCACTGTGAAATATAGTTCAATATTTTTTTTATAAATACTTCATATAGAAACAGCAGAAGATCCTCACTGGAAAGAATGGTGATTTTAAGTAAATATAGGTGTTTCAGGGCCTTTTTTGAACCACAGGGGAGTCATCTGAAAGACTCCCAATGGCTTCCACAGGAGCTGGCTCAGATCTTTAATGAGCTTTAGCGCTTGTAGCAGTAGCTAGAGAAATGTTTTCCTGTGACTAACATTGGCCCAAACCCCAGATTCTGTCCTGAAAGGGAAGCCCTGAATATGGTTTGGGGTGGGGGTTTTGTATTTGTTTGGGTTTTTTTAAACGGTGTGGGGAAGGTAACACCTAATGTAAATCTTGGGAAAAGTTTCAGATGACAACGACAGCAGCTGCATGCATGGGTGTAATGTAGAACATCACATGGATGAGGTTTTCACAGGAGTTCGACACTCCTCTGTTTCACAGCATTGTTGATTTATAGTCCAGATCAATTTTGACATGGCCATGAGACACACAGTACTGTACCACTAGTAATGAGTAGGTATTTATGAACAGCAACAGACAGCTAAGCTGAAGCAGGTAAGAAAACAGACATTTATGCTAGAGGTTTGCCCTTAATCTTTCATAAAAAATGGAAGCAGGGCCTACAGCTGAAGCAGGTAAGAAAACAGACATTTATACTAGAGGTTTGCCCTTAATCTTTCATAAAAAATGGAAGCAGGGCCTACAGCTGAAGTGTACGAATCAACTCTGCTTAAATTTTAAAGTCTATGGCCTACGTAGTGGGGCAAGCAGAAGAGGGAAGGAAGCAGCAGCAATGCCACTGTGTGCATGAAGGTACCTCGTGTGTAAGGTGGTGCATCTTTTCCAGGCTTTCCACGTACTTAGAGGAAGGAAATGATTGTTTTCCAGGCTCACTAATAGCCTGCACCTGGTTCCTGGTCTAGATTGTTTTCTGGAGAAGTAGATTTCTCTCCTCTGAATGTGTCTTCCCTCCCCAAAATAAGGCAATTTGTGATTACAGTAACCAAAGGAAAGGAATGAGGTCAGAATACACCTACAGATGATACAGATCCCAGTTGGATATGCAAAGTAAACATTTGAAACAGCTGGGTGATCGTAACATACAACGATTTCCTCCCCTGCATTCAGAGGAAAATGAGATGTTGCCTGCAAAGAACAAACTCTGTCCAGGAACTGTAATGGACACTTGCTCTCATCCTTCAGATAAGGTGGAAGCAGCCAGCCAATCCTCATGAACCAAAGCAGTGAAAACTATGTAAGTGTATCCACTCATGTTTTCTGATTTTGGGGACAATGGTTTTACTTTGTGCAGGAAAGAAATGGTTGCTGAATATGAGCAGTGATCACCAGAACAGCAAAATTTGTGACAGAAAAATGGAAGCATAGTTGTGGTTTACCCTAAGAAGAGTAAGATGTGATTTTTTTTTTATAGGCAGTGCAATCCCATTGTCATACAGTACATGTATCTGAAGTTCTTCTGAGGAACGTACTGCAGGTGTATCTCAACAAGAGTGAAGAGAACGTCTAGGTCAGTTATATTTTTAGAGACTAGACTTAATGAGGATGAGAGCCCAGAGCAGCAGGAATTGGGGAAGGAGCCTGGAGCTGAGGACATTTACTGCTCAGGTGGCCGAGAGCTGGGGGATGCTGGTGGGGGGGACTCTGTGCACCCTCTGCACTCAGCAGGGCAGACTCTTTCTCCAGAAGGGTCACCTCCTCAGTACATCGAAGTTTGACAACTTGGCTTTGCCAACACTTTTCTCTAACACATCCCTTCTGATAAAAATCTAGAGTTTTTGTCTGTAGGAAAGGGAATTTATTCTGTTAATCACAGACTAAATCCAACTGTTCCTACTTCTGTTGGCATAAGTCCAGGTGGTAGGCCCTCTGAGCAGAAAATCTGCCAACTGGGAAGTCATAATAGGAAAAAAAACATCTGCTGTTTTTCATGTTAAAATCATGGGTATACTGTGGAGCCCAAACCATGGTCTTAAGTTTTCCTTTCTCTGTAGAAAGGTTAACAGTATGTGGAAGTGTCAATAATGCCTGATCACCACACAGAACATACCTCCAAAACCACCTAGGGCTTATTTAGGACTCAAATATACATCTCATAGATGGTCCAGGTATGCATTTTTAGCCTCTAGATAGTGTTTACCAACTCACACGAGAAAAAGCAGTGGTTGAACAGGAGGAACTTTAACCCATGCTTCAATGAAGTGTTTTTGTTTTTGTTTTTATGTAGATGTTGCTTATTGAGTTTTCATGAAAGAATGAAAAAAACACATAATACTTGATGAACAAAGGATATGCAACATTACAGAGGTAAGAAACTTGCCTCCATATCTCTAGGGCTTGTTAATAAGGCTGCCCATCTGACCCTCCCTGTCTCACAAACCTAACATATTCAGCCAAATTCTAGACCATAACTTCCATGAAGAAAACCACCTTATCAAAGGCCTTGGCAAAAATATGTGTAATTCTGTTTGACATCCTTCATAATTTTAGAACAGTAACTCCTGATTAACGATGACAAAAACCCCAATTATTTGAGACATTAAAATCTGCTATGTAAAAAATTTCAACAAGAATACATTCTGAACTCCTTGGGTCTATGTTTGTTCAGGACTTTCAGCTTTTTACAAGATCAAGTCACAGGTATAAGGCTGAGCACCGCATCTTGTACCTACTTCACTTAAAGGAAAAGAACCATCTAGAAATCTTGATAACGTTAGCAGAGAGGAGACCAAGATGGAAGAGTTACCTTGGATTGCTTGTGCCTTATGCTGCTGGAGATATCAAGTTCATAATTGAAGTGATAATGTGGGTTTTTTCTTCCATGGGGAAAATGTTACTACATTGCTGTGTGAGTAACTTGTCCCCAACCAATTTTCCAAACAATATCTAACATCGACCTGTGAAAGTTTCCTCCATTGAAATTCAGTATGAAGTTCACTACAGCAATGGTATCTAGGGTCTGATCGCTTGTGCACTGAAATGAAATGATAGCCTTCTGTTCATCTCATTATGCATGAAATTAAGATAGAATCCAGGAAAGATATTGGCATTTCAAATGTATTCTTGTACTGGAAATGTGCTTCTCTCCACTACTCCCGCAACTTCCTTGTACTTAAAATGGTAGTGTGTAACATCCTCCAATATCCAAATTTTCAGTGAGAGCCAAGAGGAGCCACATTTCTTGTTATAGGGATGGATGATGAAGAAAATAATACTAACATTTTAAGAGCAAAGCTTTAATTATTTGTATCTCTTGAATATGGCCATCAGTCTTAAGTGATTATTTTCTACTGGTAAGTATTACCATTTGCTTTTAATGTGGCCTATCCAACACTGTCATAAGAGTTTCACTCCAGCTATGTTCCATGTGCTCATATTCAAGTTCTTCATGTCACCATTGTGTATAGGAAATTTTGGTTTATTTTTATGAGACAGAGACCAAAATATTTACTAGGTGGGATGGAAACAAGCCAACTATCTAGATAGTTGCTAGTGTCTGTAGTAGTTAATTCCACAGTCTTATACTAAGTGTAAGTAATTTGCTTCTTTTGTAAAAGTAAACTTTACTATTAGCACATAAATATATTATGCCAGAGGTGAAAAAGCTGTTGACTACATTTACCTCTTGAAAAAGCTGTTGACTACATTTACCTCTGAACTTTGATGCATTTTATAAAATTTTCAGGTCCTTCAGGCCCTATAAAGATAATAGCTAAGAATTTAAACTGAAGCACTTGCAGTCACTCTGATTTCGGTTTACATTACAATTTCATGAAAAAAAATATTGAGAATTCAGTTTTTCATTCTTTCAGAGGCCAAGAAAATAAAAGCTGGAAAAGTTTTAGGACATGAAAACAAAACTATCCCCAGTCTTTTGGCTCTTACATACTTTTAAGCAAACAAACAAAACCCCCATTGGTTCGCAGCACCAAATTTCACTGCTTTCAAATGAGGGTGTATCTTTGGTACCTCTTGATTCAATTTCCTAGCAGCAAGGGGGTTTGGTGTGGGTTTTTTTGGTGCTGGGAAGAAGATGGAGTTTCTTAGCTGTGTCTGAATGTTACGTTGAACAGATTTCAAGACAGCATTTCCCTTTTGTAGAAACTTTCTCTAATATCTGTAAAAATAACAGAAACCTTCCAAAAATTGTTTGGTTTTGCTTCCTGCATTAACATCTCTGAGCATGTTTGTGTGAGTCACAGGTTGATGACCTATGTCTGTCTCCCAGTGAAACAGTTTCCTATTACAAAATCTATCATCGCAGCTGGCACTGACACCATTTCTTGAAGTGTTATCTCTGACATGAAGGAACAGGCAAGGAACTGGTGTCCTCTTTTTGTCCCTGTGAAATAATAGCTAATGCCTGAAATACAAGTACAGAGCAGTATTTGAACACTTGCTTTATTGCTCCCTGTGTGACCTTACCTTTGAGACCTCTTTTATAAAGTCCACATGTCTGAGCACATGAGGGTAAAATAAAGATGAACTATAGATCACTAACATTTTCAGTAATGTTGCTGTTCTTCCATTGAGAGAGTTGTGACAACTGTTCAATGCCTTTCTTCTCTTTGGGGCAAATGTTCAATGCCTTTGTGAAATAGTACCGTGAGAAATCTACACAGCATGCCCACCCCTGGCACACTTGCCCTCAGCATTGGATAATGACTGTGCACTTCATATAAAAATTAAAAGCTGCAGAATGTAAGAAGAACATGCTTGACTTACCTTTGTCTGTGTAAGAAGGTTTTCAAGGTTAACTTTTTCAGAGATGGGATAAGGAGAAATGCCTATTTGTGTTCCTTGACACTTACTTTCAGATGCTTCAAATCTTGCCTAGATGTGACTACTTGAGCTGAACAATTTTGGAAAACGCTGCAAGTATTCACTCATTAGCATAGAAAAATATTTGCTAGCCTGAATTTAAAATAATTATGAACTATGTCTGTGAAAAAAGTTTGGCAGAGAGGGGCTGCTTTGTCAGGGCTGTTCTCTTTGCAATTTATTGAAAATTGTCCAGTTTGCCCAGGTGCATGCAGCTAAATACAGACTTTATTTTTCAGCATTGCTGTTCCCTAAAGACTTTTTCTAGCCTTCACATGCTTCAGGTTTTGCAATGACGATGTTGGCTGCTCCTGGCTGAAAGGGGAAAGGAGGGGAAAGCTGCCTGACATAGATGGAAGGGGGGAAAGTAGGTCTCCTTAGGAGAGAGAAGTGTGAGAGAGCTGGCAGGTGAGAACCCAAGGTAGAGGATATTGTGACAAGAATGGGGAAAATGAAGCTTGTGCCAATACAATTTTTTGGAGTGACATTAGGTCTGTGTGCCTGACTTCTAAGTTGTCCAGGCATTGCATTCAGTGTGTTGTCAAGCTTCAGCTAATAAATCCTGCTGCAAAATAAATGAGAATTAACTGGGCAGGGTACCTTAGATAAGATAAACCAGGTCTGGGACCTAGGGAACTCAGTTTATCGGGACAATGAGCTAAGATAACAGGGAGTCAGGCTTTAAGAGGTTCTAGAAAATAAAGTAGGTGAAAATGGAATTAAACACTGCTATGTAGTCAGGAAATCTAAATGGAAATATTTCTGATATTTATCAATGTTACAATGTTGAAGTTTGCAATACAATTTTTTTCTTTTAGCACTGGATGTATGAGTATATATGCATATGTCCCTTCAAATTCAAATCTGCTGTAGCATAGGCTCTTTCTGTAACTTTTAAAGTGAAAAGCAGATTTACAGAGTATCATATAATTCAGGATGGCAAGTATATGACAGATTGGAAGCACTGTAAAATCTGGCTTTATCATCGTTTCACTATGTCGTGCTATGGAACTGCTCGGTTTTATTTCCTCTGCATGGCACAATTTATTTAATTTCCAGGAGTCTTCTGCCTACACATGGTGGTTGCTGTTTGATGAGGCAGAGAGATACAGACATTCACTGGAGACAGACATACATAGCTCCTTATTGAGCAATTTATATTTGCCTCTAAGTTACAGGACCATTCAGATTAAAAGAATGCACTTGTCCTTTGTGTATGAAAACTATCATTTTTATAGAACATACACATATATGCATTTCTGTGTGAGGTAAACAAAAAGCATTGTACAAATTAATCACCCAAAATATTCTAACTGGCTATCCCAAGAAAGACTGTAAATAATTGACTAAGATTTCTACTAATAATTTAGAAAAGGGACTACATGTTTCGTGATATATAGGATAAATCTATATTTAGGTTTGCAAATAGTAGCTCTATTTCTAAAATTTTGATGTGCTCCTATATCATTTGAGAGGGAGTTTGATATAGATATCCTCCTCGCATGTCTTTCAAATCTAAATATTGATGAGTAGTGTTCTCATTCCTTTAAACACGAATATTCCTAACCTACAAAAGGTAACGATAGAAATATCATTCTACATCTGAAGGCAGAGAGCGTCTTTGGAAAGAAAAGTCCATAAGGACCTTTAAAAACCATATAATGTTTTACTGCTATTTTTTTCATGGTACTATATACTTCTACTTTTGTACCGTATATTTGAACCTTAATACCCATGTAATATTACATATTATCTTATTATCGTCACTGACTCCCACTGTAGCTAAGTTCTAAATAAGTTCTAGGATTTCAGTCTGTAATATAGGTTATGCAGTGCAACATACTCATGAAAAGTATTCACATTCAATACTGATAAACTAATATTCACCAATCAATTATTAATAGAATGATGTCTCTATCTGTACAGCAGTTAACTTGCTTATGGCATGAAAAGCAGTGGTCAGTGCGAAGTTAATGTTGATTTCTATTGTTTCAACCTCTGTCAGTTTAGGACTCAGCTACTTGGGAGCGGGATCTTTACCGCAATCTCTTAGATTTTCATCAGAAGTCTGACTTGGGGCTGATATGGTCCAAAATTAGGTCTAAAAAAAAGATTTTTATGTAAATTACACCTGTTAGAAATGTATCTGTATTTCTCAATTTTTATCTTTTCTTGAGGGCATGTTTGCCATGAGCTCTGAATTCTGTGTTTTCCACTTCAGCTTATTCATTGTCTGTTCTCGTTCAGGCAATAGTTGGCAACTTTGCCTCCTGTGCTGTGCCTGGGAGCATGACTGTTTGGGATGTTTATATATCCTAGATTCTCTGTTCAGTTGCCATCATGTTGCCATACGTGGCTACAAGCAAAAGCCTGCTGGGCTGCTGGATGTAGTGACATTATCAGTTCCCAGACAATAGTCACTGCATGCTGTTTCTTATTCAGGAGCTGCAAAAGCCTAATTAATACAAAGGGTGCCGTTATAGACATTGCATCCCAGAGAGAAGCCTGGGAGGTTTGCCCCAAATTATTTTTTCTTCTGTGGATCTACACCCAAAATAGCACCTTTGGGTCCAAGTTTAGGGGCTGTGTTTGAAGATGAACCCTGTCAAGGAAAGCGCTGTCTAGTGATTGTAATATTTATAGAGAAGACTTTATGTTTTCTACATCGTGTTGTCACTGACTCTCTGACTTTGTGCTGCGGCACTTCTGTGAGACAAAGAAATTGTATATAAAATACCAGCTTTCTTTCCCAGGGTCGTTTAGGGACTCGGTGCTAAAAAATTGAACATAACTTTTCTGAGGCTAGAATCAATACACTAACTACTGCTCAAGTGGTGCTGGGAGGATTTTACCTAGTCCTAGGGCACCCAGTGGTAGGCAGAAAGACAAAATGCTTAGGCTCTTATTTTTGCAATAGGGATAAAATGGCCTCCAAGATGGTGTTAAAAAGGTCCTCTTGAAAAGTTCAGATTTCATAAGATTTATATGAGATGTATTGGCTTATTCAGAACTTTAATTAAAAATTGTAGAAGGTCCTTTAGTTCATTAATTGAAGATGGTTGCCTGTAAATGAGAAATTAATTTATGCTTGTTTTTAATTGTTGGATGCCACCACAATTGGTGCTGCATAAAAATACATACAGTACATAAAATGTGAATTAAAACAAATGAATAATTATAACCACATCAGCCTAAAAGCAGGAGGCATTTTAATATCGGTCTTGTAATGGTGCATGAATTAAGAAGGATTAATTTTTCTGAGACAGTTCAGAAGTATTTAGCCTTTATTCTGCCCTTATTTAAAATGCCTCATATAATACATCTCAGTATTTTACATAATTTAAGTTTTCCTAAGACATTTTGTTCTCTCTGAGGTTCTTCAACATACTGAAACATTCCTAAGATCTTAGATCTAGAAATCATCATTTTTCCAAGCAGATCATTTATTCTTTGGGTTTTCATTCATAATCTGCAGGATCAGTGCCTGTAATAGATCAGTTTCCTCAGTTAGGGAGGTGCTTGTTTATGGCAATAGAAATACAATTACCTACATAGATTGGTGTAAGGACATTCCATAATGGTCAGAATGTCACAGTTATCAGACTGTTTAGCATGAAGGTGTCATGGAAAAATGCTTATAATCTCTTCTGTAGAGTATTATTTTGTTTATTTGGGTAGCAAATGTGCAGCAGAAAGCAGAGCCTGCAGTCAAATCAGAAAGACAAGATTCCGTGGTTCTGTGTTCTTAGCAAACAGAAAACGTGTGTGAACCATATGCATGTTTTAGGACACATATTACAGAGAGAAACTGGTTCAGCAGCAAGGCTGCTGACCATTAGCAAAGTATTGCACAAACTGTGTAATTCTGAATCTTTGTGCAGTGACTGTTCAACTGGAGTTAACTGTATAGCTAAAAATAAGGCTGTCTAAGGGCTTTTCTAGATTTGGCTCGGATTTTTTGTAGGAAGCTCATGTTACTAAAAAGTGAGGCCCTTACAAGCCTGAGTGTATTGTAGCAAATAGCACAGCTGTTACAGTAATGTACCTTAGTAAATATCAGATTTTGATTTAATAAACCGAGCAATAGAAAAGGGGAAAAACAAATTCAAAGTCTTACCAATTGTAAAAGTTTCACAAGAAAGCAGAAGTTGTATTATCATATTAATGCCATTATTAAGGTTTTGATAAATGCTTTACGTATGAATATTAACACAAGATAACCTGGATTCAAGATATTCACAGAGCACAGAAACACCGTCTCAGCTTCCTGAACGCATCTGTCAGTGTACTCTTTGATCCTGCTTTGTAATATGTCTTCTATTTCAGTTTTGGGTTTCTGGGCCTTTCCTCTACCGAGTCTTTTCACATATTTCAAAATATGTGGTAGCTTTGTGATGTGAACAAACATCTACTGGGATCAGATCCTTTAAAGTATATATGAATAGTAAATTAGTTAGATGGAGCTCTTGTATGCCTGAAAAGTGTTTCAGTTCCCTCAGCATGTGAGCTTTCTCTACATTAGAAAGCAAATCACAATCAAAGAGCCTTACATGGGTTTTATATTTTGACCTTGGGCAAGTCACCGAGGCCCTCTGTGGCTTGGTTTGAAGCTCAGCTTCCTGCATGTGCAAAATGTTAATGTTCTCCGCATTAAGGTGTACATTCATCTTTTTTTTGGTTTTTCCCTATGTAGAAACTTATAAATCCTAGAGCTGCCTTCCCCCCCCCCCCCCCCCCCCAACCCCTGCCAAAGTTCCTAATTTTTTCTTTTTCTATTACTTTTGCCCAGAGCTATATGCACATTTTGCACATGTGTTTTCAATCCCTATCTGGACATTTCATCCTTATCTGCTGCTTTAGTAGCAGGAGTTCTTCAGTTTACAGCACAGGGGTCCTGAGTTTAGCCTCTCTACTTAAGGAGAACTCTTATTGGGTTTTAATCTTGGGTATAACAGCTTCAGTGACCCCAAAGTTCACAGTCTGCCTCTGTTCTTTGGCTATGAATGCTACTCTTTCTCCTATGGGAAGAACAGCACGCTTCCCCCTGCCTCCCCTGGAAAAGAATGGTGTGACCTGAGAGGCTGTTTTATAGCAACTGTCTTACTCTTAAAACTATAGCTGAAGTTTTTGTGCACAGTTTTGCATCCCTTGGGGTATTATGAGGTGATTAAACTGTTGAACTACTGCCCATTTGATGGTCCCCCAGGGTCTTCCACTCCAGGGCACTGTAGGATTTCTTGACTTTAGGAAGTGCTTATGCTGCTCTTACCTTTCTTTCTGTCTTGCCTTCCCCCCACCTCCCCCTGCCAAGTGTTTCTAATAGCAATTATTCTTTTTCAAAATGTGACTTTAGAAATAGGAAAATTCTTTCTCTGCTGAAGGGATAAAGGCACAGTTGTCTGCAGGCTTTGCTTAGCTGGCATCACCAGTGCCAGAGCCAAGCCAGCCTTCTGCCAGACAGCAGCTCAGACATTTGAAGGAGCCAAAGTCTAAGTACCAAAGGGAAATAGGAATCCACTTTTCCTGACCGCTCTGCCAGCAAGTAGCAGAAGCATGTGGCTCCCTATCTTCACAGGACGTGAAGGACAAGGTAAGTAGTTTGGGCATGATAAAAGCATGAGAACAATAAAGCTGCCAAGCAGATCCTGAGGACAGAAATGTGGGTGATACAGGACCTTGTCCCTTTCAGATTTTGCTGCAGAGTATTCTCAGGAATAAGCATGTTTCATCCCTTCCTAGAGAAATGATGCTGCTTGCTTAAAGAACACACTGGTTATCAACCCCAAGTCTCACAGAGGTGGGTAGTTGTCGCTGAAGATTGCCTTTCCTTTTCATTCATGTTTCCATTTAAATGGGAAAGGTAACTGCTGTTTATGTCAGGTTTCTTGTGGCTGAAGCTCTGATTTTTTCCTAAAAATTAAAGCAAACAAGTAAGAGGGTGTTCTTGAAATTTATGAAGTTAGGTATAGGGTTGATCAAGAACCTTTGTTGAAAATGATGCAATCCTTTTCCTTCTTTGCCTGGACAGGCTTCCTGGAACTTCTAGTTTAGCATCCTGACCTTTTCTCTTGTCTTTTAAGCTTTTCAAATATTCTTCTTCAGTTTGGGTACAGTTTTTAAACTTTCCAACATAGTTGTCTCAGCTGTGTCAATGCACAAAGGAAATAATCCTCAATCTTTCTATCCCAGCTAAGAAGATATGTTGTGCCTGGGATCAGGTGTTCAGGCTATGACTGGCCAGATGAGTTGATCGGTGACATCATGCCTTCTCTAAGGGTTGTTTTATATAGTTATTGCTTTCCTTATTAGCTTCTTATAATTCCTCTGCCTCTCAGCACTGCTTAACTTTATGTTGACTTTTCAGTTAGTTCTTTTAGCTTTTTTCTGACTCCAGGGACATCATCTAATTTGAGCAAAAGTACTTTTTTGTATTTGCTCAATGCCTTTGGAACACAATTTTTATTGATGGAAAAAAGTAATGGACAAAGAATAAATTATAAGACATTGTGCTTTCTTTCATTGGTGCCCTAAAACACTGGATGATAAACAGATATGTTTGCTTGTATTCAGAGATTAGTTTTATTTCTTTTTATTCTTTCAGTACACAATGCATACTGATGTGTTTTAATTAGCAGAAAAAATACATATAATGCCATGAAATAATGCTGTCATGCATATAGGAAAACTTTGCTTAGTTTATGTTTTTCTGAGGTAAACACAGGACTTCGTTATGCTTCTTGCTCTGAACGGAAAATTTATTTTAATTATTCTACCTTAACTTGAATTGTCAGTTTAAATTCACCTGCTGAGTGCTATCAACTGGTGTTGGCATCTGTATTCGTGCTTGAAGATGTCCATATTCATTACTGGATTTCTTTAGCTTAACAAAGCTTGGAATTAAATGCAACCCACAAAGCAAGCATTTGTCATTCTGCGATGCATTGAGAGCTAGCACTGCTAAAGGAAAGTATTGTTTCAGGCATTAACAGTCCAGTCTGATTATGGAACTCTGTCCGTTTCTGGTGGGAACCACTGCAAGAACAACATCATTACCATCTGTGTCCTCAGCAGAGGCTTCATATCTGAACATTTAGCATTTCAAAAATCCTACAGATGTTGATATTGCATTATTCATTTAGTTAGAGACTGCCACAGCTGTGTACTTTCCTGTATATTCTTTCAAACAATCTGGCAGCAGACTCTAATTTGAGCAGTGCAGAATACAGGCTGCAATTTTGATGGGTATGACTCTGGTATACATGATTTGTGCCTATTTGGCAAACTTACAGTCTCTGAAGAAGCAAAATGGAGTATTGTCACTGCACTTCAGCAATTTCAGTATTCCAATGACAATTTAATGGATTGAAAATGAACATGCCTTGTGTGCATCTGAATGTTCTTGCGGTACTGAAATTATTTTGGAGAACCCTTTCAAAGCAATACATCAACTTGTCAATCAATAGATTGATGGAGTGAAAGAAGTGGAGTATCAAAGAAAGCAAGAGAAACAGTGAAGGAAAAAGGAGTAAAATAACAGAAAAAAGGAAGGAAAGAGATGGAAGAAATGGAAGAAAATGTGAAATGCACTGCATATTAAAAAACTGAAAAGAAGGAAGCAAAATGGAACACAGAAAAAAAAAAAAGAAAAAAAGAAGAAAATTAAATTATAAGGAGGAAAGGAAAAACTCAAGAGTTTGTGACAAAATACTTGGTCATGTATGGAAGGACTTTAAATACCATCGAGTTAGCTACTTGAAAATGTATCAGATTCAAACCCACAGTTTCTAAAATATTTCTAATACATACCTTGGTAAAAATACTCTGCTTTTGCTATGACTGCAAACCAGAAAGAAAAGGAGATTGGAATCCAAATTGCCAAATGTCCACTGAATAAGATTATTTCCCAGGAATCAGCAGAAATGGGTACAAAGCTCTTTTTTTTTTTTTTTTATTTCTACTCACAGAACCTGATATTGGAAGTTATTCAATTGCTTGAATTTGAAGCAATTTTTTTTCATAGCTTATAACTGGGGAGTCAAATCCCAAGAAGTTCTGCAAACTACGAAAAATACTTTAAATCTGCAACAGTGATACTGAAAGTGAAAGATGACCTCATCTCAGTGATGTCTCCCAGAGAGAGGGTTGGTGCTTTCTGAATTTTTAGGGACTTAACTCACCTTTTTTTTTTTTTTTCATTAGTTAAATGTTAATCATCAAAAATAACAAATTCACACATGAACATTGGATGAGTCCTTTGCATAATCTGTTTGAAGAAAGATCAAAGTAAGAACTTCCTCATCCTATCACTCTGAGTTTCATTGGGTGATAGCAATTGAAATCAATGTTCAAAATGCAATGAAAGGGTAAGAATAGTCATCTCTGCAGCTGCCATTTAAATTAACTGTCTCAATCTGGGAAACATTTACTCCTTCTTACATGGCAAAATAGCAGCTTTTGTTTGACTAATGCAGGATGGACAGACTGTAGGAATATGAATTCTGTGGGCAAGGGGTTTGCATGGAAATGCCCACAGCTTTTTATGTCTGTGTGGCTGCCACAAGTTTTCCTTCATTTTATCTTCTGTGCAATGAACAATCAATGTGGGAGAGGAGAGCCATCCTCACAGTTTGAAGCAGTAACTGCTTCATCTTCAAGGCATGTAGACAACTGGCTTTTTCATAGCTCCCCAGAAGAATGGGAAGCCAGTTTTCTCTACCTAGTGGCGTTACCCTGTTCTCCTTTGTTCTTATAGTTCTCTTTTTCTTAGGGAAAGACTAGTCTTCTGGCATGTTTTAGACTCTGAACAGTTGGGTTTTCCAGGGTCAGAAAGAAATGGGCTTCTCACTGGACAAAGACACATTCTTCTTTTCAACTCCTGCGCTGTGGCTGAGGTGCATAGTCAGTTTGAGAGGCAAGGTCGGGACTGTGCATGGCTTTAAATTTCTTTCACTCTAAGTGAATGCCACTGGCTTGCTTTCTCTCTTCTCATCCAGACACCCCTGGGCTATTAATGCCACTGAATCCTTGCTCTGGGACTCTGCAGAGAAAGCTCAGTGTCAGCACCCTACAGTTGTGTGCAAGTCCTGTAGTCTTACTGGACTGGACTCTTTAAATAGCACTTTGTGATCATTACAGAGGAGGGCCACACTGTTTCACATCTCTCTACTTTTCCTTTGGGGTTTGTTTAATAAAGTTCCCACCTGTCGGATTAAATCTATTTCACTTGTCAGTGTCTTACTTATCTAGAGAAAAAATTACCATTTTTTGAGACAAGTGTAATGAAACAGCTGTTCAGCGCCCAGCAACAGCCAAGCCAGTAGAGTTCAGTTTGCATGAAGAACTGGAGGAAGCACAGTTGGTCAATAGTGGAATAGAACAATTTTATAAAATCAGCAGTGTTTTCACCTTGAACTCCCTGTCCTATCTGGATTACCCAGATGGACTGCAAAAGAGTGGCAAAAATTATTTGCAGCATTCTGTATTGCTGCAGAGAGACAGACAAAAATATTTAGTTATGTTTAGAGGACTGGATTTGCTGGTGTAAAGGAAAGCATGGGAAGAGTAACTCATGTGTTTTTGATGCAAGAACGCATTCAGAGTAAAAGCGGCATTTTAAACCTGTAAGAAGAACAACAACTTACACAACGTAGTTAATGTGTGAAACTCATTACCAGAAAATATTAACAGTATTCTTGGGAAAGTTTGGTCATTTATAGCAATAACAAGGTAACTGACAGTAACTGATACTTTTAGAACTGTGATTTCAGATTGATCATATAGGGCATACGATCTTAGCTGTGAGGGTTAGACACATAATTTTCCTATGGAATGAATTATCTCTTAATTAGGTATTCTCAATTTTTCAATAATTTCTCTGTTACAGGACTGTTTGCTGCTTGAAACAGATGGTATGGACAATGGTAGAGAGGAGGTTAAAAGTAGCAGTAGTATAATATGGAACATAGAGTTGCTTTCTTACACATAGCCTGTCTAATGAACTCCTTACAAAGGAAGAAATGGGATACTTTAAAGTAGTTCCTTCCTTTTTTCTAAACAAAAAATAAGACATTTAAAATAAATGTTTATACCTAATGGTCATCTCTTGTAAAGTTCTTGCTGCTATTATTGTTGAAAACAAGACTATATTTTTTTCCATATTTTATAATTTTTTCTAACTGTGAAGTATTATGATATCAAATGTAAATATTTTGTCTTCATTCAGATGATATGCTCATTGACCACTACCAAAATTATTAAGCCTTGGACATTCTAATATACCTTCCAGCACTTTAGCTGCAAACCAGTGTGAAAATGAAAATATGAAATTAGATAATGATGTGTAACATTTTTCCTTAATACCTTCTAAAACCAAATTTTTCTGCCTTCTTCTGCTTTTAAAAAAATATTTCTACTCGGATTTTTAATGTTTCCCCTTGATCCTTAGATATCCATGATTCTTTGATGAAGTCTAATTTTACCAGCATTTTGTGCAGTAACTTTTTCTGAGTTGTATTAACCAGGAGTGTACTTTGATCTTTTCTTTACATGTCCATACTTCTTGACATCAAACAGCAAAAATCCTGGAAGCCCTAGCTGTAAAAGAAAAAAGAAAAAAAAAAAAAATCCCCACATTTTAAGCAACCATTGAAATTCATGGGGCAAGTTCAGTTTTTACTTGTGATATTATGAGAAATCAAAAGTTTCAGAGCCTAAAGACAGCTGAGATAGGAGCTAGGATGTAATATCAACAATACCCATTGTGGTTATTAGGAGACAGGGAAAAGGATCGGAAGATACACAAACAAGAAGCCCCCAAACAATGGCAAAACACAACTGCCAGAGAGAGGGAGCTGTGGCAAATTTGTAAGTATAACCACCCATTCTGATCCTAACCCTACAAATGCTTCTTGCTCAACAAGCATATTAAAAAGGGATTTGTGTAGGGATATAGCCTCATAAATATGATCTCAAGTTTTGTGTTCAGGTTGTCCCTTTTCAGTCTGTTTTACCTATTTTCAAACTATTACTTTTTCAAAACTGCCATTGCCATATACTGTATCACTTATACCAAACAGAAACTTGAGGAAGGCAGCTGTGAGAAAAAATGGTTTTAACTTTCTGGAAGTGTTATTAATTCAATATATAAAGTGAGAAAATGACCATTATAGAGTTTTTCTTAAAAACTGAAGTCCTTTCTAATTGCTTTAGAAGCATTATATTAAAAACCGATATACTTTCAGACCATCACATTTTCTGATATTATAATTTTTAGAAGTTACTTTACTCACAGAATGGAAGGACTAGGGATGCTGGGTCAGATTCTCAGCTGGTTTAAATTGCTGTAACTTTAGTAAAAGCAGCAAAGCTATGCCAGTTAAAGAGAAGGTCTGGATGTGGTTAGTGTTCTTAACAGTTACAATAGGGCATGTACTTTTGTTGTTATTTATGTTGCAATTGTTCCTAGGAGCCACTTATTACCAGGCCCCACTGGGCTGGAGCACCGTGTACAAAGAACAGAAAACTCTTTCAATGCAATGAGAAGTGGCACTGTCTTTTGTATGTAGGTAACTAGATTGCATGAGCACTGTGCTAGGTTTTCTGCAAATGGTTGTTTCCTTCTTTAAAATAATTAATCTCAGTCGTGTCTCTGCCTCACTTCAGGTGTGCTCTGTGCAGAAGTTCTCACACTCTGCAGAAGTTCTGTAGGAAACAGCTTCAAAAGCATTTTAGAGGGAAAAGAAAGCTCTTCAATCCCTCCATTTGTTTAGAAGGAGCTCAGTTTTACATTTAAGAAATTCTCTCTTGCTTTGAGATTTTATATGTAAAGGCTGATTCCTTTAGTAAGGCCATGCAGTATATGGCTATATACAATATTCTTTAGAATAGCTGTGGACTATGAATTCTTAAGCTAACTCATGCAAGTTTGTCTCCATCATAGAATGGTTTGGGTTGGAAGGGACCTTTAAAGGTCATGTAGTCCAGTTGCCACCCCGTAATGAGCAGGAACGTCTTCAACTACATCAGGTTGGTCAGAGCCCCGTCCAACCTGGCCTTCAATATTTCCATGTATGAGGCATCTACCACCACTCTGGGCAACCTGTTCCAATGTCTCACTACCCTCATCATAAAAAAATCTAAAAATTTCTTCCTTCTATCTAGTATCAGATGATGCTTTTGAAAACAACTGGGTTTTGTTCATAGCTTTTCGGGCTTGTGCTTCTGTAAATACCTTATTTTGTTTTCTCCATTGCTGAAAGTGAGGGAAAATTTCCTTTCCATTTTCATTTTCCAGAAAATATATGCTGCTCTGCCATACGAACACCCAAAACATTCCAGACCTTGGGTTTTTTCCAGTATGTTAAAGGGTAAGTCTGTAAGTACTAAGTGAAATTTCTGGAGCTCTGGACTCTGTCTTTTATAAAAAACACAACTCCCTGCAGGATGATCAAATTATATATCTGATTTGCTTGTCTGAATTATGAAGATAGAAAAATTGCCCCAAGAGGTGATGAAAAACTGCGTGGCTGATAATACTGGTCCCGTGTCAAACAACACTTGGATGTTCTCACAGTCTGTAGCAATGCTTCAAAATCTTTCAGGCACCACATCCGCAGTGTCCCTTCAGTTTTCTGTATGAATTATGGATTTTTGTGTTGTGGAAAACATACCTGCTTTAAAGTGTTGCAGATTTTATTTTTTCATGATTGTTTTTAAAATTGTCATTCCTTGTTAGCTGCAATATTAACATTAAACCTTTTTTTTTTTTTAACTATATGCAAATTGCAGCAGAGAGAAGAACCTTGTGCTAATGGAGCAGACCTATCACCTCCTAAGACATGAGAAGTAAATGAAAATGTAGCTAATCACATCGTTATCCCTTGTGTAAGCAGGTCAATGCAAAAAGAGAACAAGGATGCTAGAATATGCTACAGTGGAATGTATGACAAGGTATGTAGAGGGATATTTATACAGCATCTTTCAAACTGAAAATGTCTCTTAAGTTTAGGCTCCTGTGGAACCTAGTAAGGAACCTGTACATTCAGTGTCTCATTAAAGTAATAATTTTATATTTGTAGTATTTGGGTACTTTCTTGAAGCAGGGCATAAAGACCTTGCCTTCACTAAATTTCCCCAAGATTTTTCTTTTAAAATAAAAAAGAAAAATTACATTAATGAAATATTCAACCCAGAATCTCCCTGCTGCAGTTTTAGATTGTAATAAATGTACCCGGTTTTAATAAAGATAGTAAAGCTTTTGTAGTTCCGTAGGATTTCAATTATAAATTAACATTAAATAGAATGTTAAAGTTTGAGTAGGTCATATCCTTTGAACTTAATGGCCCAGATCCTTGGCTGCTAGTAAGGAACACACAAGGTACCTAAGGTGAAGGGTATTTGAGGACGTCTTTCAGGATTTCTTACCAAGTTGCTTTTCTTCTCCGTACAGGACAAGGAACCTAGAAAACTACTCTAAAATACGGCCATGGCCAATTGCAGTTACAGTCATTGCAGCTGAAATATGGGTGGTATACTTGATGACTTCTTGCTGCCTCTATTTTAAGATGATCAGATTTCTTGGTTTATAATGTGGAAGTAACTTCACAGATGACTTCTAGGAGATATCCATGATCTCAAGAAATTAGCAAGCAAAATTAATCAACAGCCATGCTGTTTTGAGTACTTCATGTTACAGAGTAATTTTATTTTTTTTAATGCTGCCTCTAAAATTTCCTTGCATGAGTTTTCATAGGTGAAGTCAGCCTCAGATCATCTTTATGGCAGCATAGGGCTGTGAATGATTGGATCACGCATCTTTTTAGAGGTGAAACACATAATGAAATAATGCTCATCACCAGAATTATATAAAAGGAAATCAATGTTTAGCTTCTCCACTTATTTTCATTTATTTCCTCACATGTCTTATGTTTAATATGCCTTTGTTAGGTTTTGGTATTAGCTTTAAAAAATGTTTATTAGAACACTAACGCTGTCTTATGTACATCACAAAATATATTCCTTACACCACTCCCACCCCCTTTTTTCCCCCTCTTTTCCTCCTCCTGAGTAATTGTGTCATTGATTTGTTCAAAAGTAGGCTCATAGGTAACTAGCAAAATGTGTACACATGGTATTTCACAGGTGAATGTACTAGAGTGAGAATAATTTTCATTCCTCACGTGTTGTAGTCTTAGTGCACTCTGCTGTCAGCTTGAAGTTATTAGCATTTTTACAATACACCTTATCTAGACAAAAAAAAACCCGAAGAAACACAACCACCTACTGATGCTGGAAGTGTATTTAGTTGCTAATGACAACTTGTTTCTCACCTTTTTGTTTCAAAATCCAGGATAGTGAATGGCTCTGTTAAGCCCTCAAACTGGACTATTTCTTTTAACATTTTGCTCAGGTAGCTCTGTTGGGGGTAAAGTGGATGAGGCCAGAGAGCTGGAAATTTGCAGGTTTTATTGTTGCATTTTCTCCAATGAAGTAGGAGGTTCTGATCCTAGCTCTTGCATGAGCCAAACACCTGACGTTAAGGTGTTTGAAACCTGTTTGGATTTTGCAAATCCATCATGGAAAATGTCCCTAACTTGTCGCCCCTCAGGATTTGATGATGCTTTTTACTAACACCCACAAGCATGATTTAGGTGGACTAAGCTCAGGCTTTTCTCTGGGAGGAGCGTGAGTGTGTGCCCCTTGCGAAGGAAGCTCTGTAGCACTAAAGTAACTCAGAAGTTAGGATAGCAACAGAGCTTATTGCTCTTGTTATTATTGTTATTATTCACTTCTGGGGAAATTTTGAGTAGTACTGCTAGGATGCCACATCACTCTCACCTCTGTTTAACCCAGGCAGACTCTCACCCCTTTCCACACAGAGGTTCTTGACCCCACAGAAGATATCCCTGTAGATCCACACTTACAGAGGGGTGCATTAGAAATGGCTGCTTCACGCTTCCATGTTAGGCAGGGTCCTTGTGTAAGAAGTTTCTCTGTTCAGCAGGGATGCATTGTTCATAGTTTACTTCAGCTTGAAACTTCTTGCATGCCAATGTGAAACTATTAATCAGTTATTTTCTGTTTACTCGTTCTGTTCCTTTACTGTAAGGAACACGGTGATAAAGGTTTTGCCAAAAGTATAACATTGTCTGTTGTCAATATCTATTCTTGAAAATATCTGAAAATGCGTACTTTCCTGCAGCTTTTAAGACAGAAAGTCTTCCATTTACACTGTACAACTGACTGGAAGGGAAAATGGGTTGCAGAATTTATCCTGAGGATAATCAGAAAAACGGGGCACTCTGCTACATTTAAAAACAGGATTCTCTAAGGAAGCAATTCTGTGGAGCAGGTACAATGCTAATTTATGTTTTTCTTGTAAAAAACCATATTTTATGTAGGGATTTTTCCATCCAGAAATATCCATGTGCCTTTATGTTCTACTTGAAGGATGGGTTCACTGCAGTGTGGTAGGCTATATCTCCAAATACTCACTGCTTGCAATGCTGAGAACAGGAATTTTCACTGGAAATTTTACCAGTGCTTCATTGAGGTCTTTACCCTTCTGTTCTGCATAAGCCATTTGATGTTCCTAGCATTGATGCCATATCAATCTGCACAAAAAGTGCAGCATTTGGGAGAGTCCTGCAAGGCTTCCATTGAAGCTGGAACTGTTTTTCCTACCAATATTATAGAGCCAAATCCTAAATAATGAAGCAGTATTGCAAAGCAATGAACTATCCATTGCTATTTTGTTTTAGAAAGTAACATATATGGTTTTATACTTCAGTCTATTATGCACAGAATGTGATTTTTTTAGTTTATTGCTAATGGCTTTTAGTTGCATATTTTTCTCAGCAATGGCTGAAGCTCTATCTTTTCAGAGATCTGCTGTATATGTAGTGCAAGGTGTATACACATGATCATCTTCACAGCCATAAAAAAATAGAAACATGAACATAGAAATGCAGAAAAATTGGAAAAGACCCTTGAGATCATTAGGTCCAACTGTTAACCCAGGACTTCCGAGTCCACCACTAAACCATGTCCCTAAGCACCAAATTTATGTGGTTTTCAAATATCTCCAGGGGCCATGATTCCACCACCTCCCTGGGCAGCCTGTTCCAATGTTTGACCACTCTTTCGGGTCATAATTTTTTCCTAACATCCAATCTAAACCTCCCCTGGTGTACCTTCAGGCTGTTTCCTCTTGTCCTGTCACTAGTTATCTGGGAAAAGAGACCTACCTCCACCTGCCTACAACCTCCTTCCAGGTACTTGTAGAGAGCAATAAGGTCCCCCTTGAGTGTCTTCCTCTCCAGACTAAACAACCCCAGTTCCCTCAGCTGCTTCTCATAAGACTTGTGCTCCAGACCCTTCACCAGCTTCATTCCCTTTCTCTGGACATGATCCAGAACCTCTTGAAGTGAGGTGCCCAGAAACCACTCTTCAGGCTCGGCCACCCAGCCAGCTTTTAACCCAGCATAGAGTGCACCCGTCCAAGCCATGAGCAGGCAGTTTCTCCAGGAGAATGCTGTGGGAGATGGTGTCAAAGGCTTTACTAAGGCCCAGGTAGACAACATCCACAGCCTTTCCCTCCTCCACTAGGCAGGTTGTCTTGTTGTAGGAGACCAGGCTAGTGAAGCAGGACCTGCCTCTCATAACCCCGTGCTGGCTGGGCCGGATCCCCGGTTGCCCTGCACGTGCCGCGTGATGGTGCTCAGGATGATCTGCTCCGTAACCTTCCCCGGCACCGAGGTCAGGCTGACAGGCCTGCAGCTCCCCGGATCCTCCTTCCCGCCCTCCCTGTAGACGGGCATCGCACTGGCTGACCTCCAGCCTGCTGGGGCCTCCCTGGTTTGACGGGACTGTTGGGAAATGATGGAGAGCGGCTCCGCGAGCTCCTGCGCCAGCTCCCTCAGTGCCCTCGGGTGGATCCCAGCCGGCCCCACAGACTTGTGCGTGTCTAAGCGGAGCAGCAGGTCACTGGCCGTGTCCTCCTGGGCTGTGGGGACTTGGTTCTGCTCCTCGTCCCTCTCTTCCAGCTCGGGGGGCTGAGTGCCCTGAGGGAGCTGGTCTTGCTGTTGAAGCTGGAGGCAAAGGAGGCATCAAGTACCTCAGCCTTTCCCTCACCCTTTGTGTCAGTGTTCCCTGCCGCACCCAATACAGGGCGCAGATTCTCCCTGGCCCTCCTCTTGTTTCTCATGTACTTGTAAAACCAGGTTTCGTTATCTTTTACAGCGGTGCCCAGCCTGAGCTCCAGCTGGGCTTTCGCCTCTCTAACCCCTGCACAGCCCCGCGACACCCTCACAGCCCTCCCGAGCTGCCTGCCCTTCCTCCAGAGGCGGTGACCTCTCCTTCCCTGCCCCAGCCCCAGCCCAGCTCTCTGCTCAGCCAGGCCGGTCTCCCCCGCCGGCTGGTCTGTGGGCACACGGGGACGGGCTGCTCCCGCACCTTCCACGTTTCCTTCCTGAAGAAGGTGCAGCCTGCCGGGAGCCCTCGGCCCCTCGGGACTGGCTCCCAAGGGACGCCGCCGGCTGGTCTCCTAAACAGGCCGACCCCAGCCCCTCCGGCAGCCCAAGGCAGCGGTTCTGCTGACCCCCCTCCTCACTTCTCTGAGAACAGAAAGTTCTAGCGTCTCATGGTGGCTGTGCCCAAGTCATCCTGTGCCCACCACATCACCCCCCAGCCCTTCCCTGTCTGTAACCATTCGGCCCAGTGGGGCATCTCCCCGCGCTGGCTCCCTGACCAGCTGTGCCAGTGTCTTCCACACACTCCAGGAACCTCCTGGGCTGTTTCCTCTCCGCTGTGCTGTATTTCCTGCGGACACCTGGTAAATTGAAGCCCCCCATTTCCCAGCTGTAGGAAGTCTTTAACCTTCTCACACACATGCTTTGTGTAAGGTATAAATTCTCCAATGTGGAGACTGTGTGTGCAAGCACCTCAGCACACACTTTGTAGTCTTTGTGTGTCATCGCTGCCTGGGTCAGCAAGAGAGAGCAGCAACTTCTTTCCAGGTTTTAAGTACATAAGTCTTACGGTGAGGTCCACATTTCAGCACACAAATCTTTGTACAGTGAAGTCTTAATGTCCTGAATTAGGTGTAAAGACATCAGGGAGTCGCTCTGTATGCACTTAGGCAGCGAAGCCTGACCAGTTCCTGAAGACTTATGGGCTAAAGTGAAATCTCTGGGGAGATGTTAGATCTGTGAACAACCAAGTCTTTCTATGAATCAGACCACAGCTTATTGAGGCATGATTGCCTTGATGCACAGAAATTGTACAGCAATAGATGAAAGTTTGATGTGGAGTCCCCAAAAGAAGGATATTGTCATGTGTGTAGGTTTAAATGCCCAGCTGAATCCCAAAGTCAGCAGCAAATTTTAAGGAGACAGATTTCACACTCTCTCTTCTCAGTCGCAATCAAACATCACTCTCGGCGTCATATCTGCTGACTATTGATTTTCTTTTTTCATCTGCTTAGCTGATGAAATTAGGCCTGTGTCACATAAACAGGACAAATGACAAACTTCAGCCTGGTGGAACCTGGCGGTATGTTTTCCATGGACAAATGAAGAGACAGGTTTTGATAAGGCTGGAATGGCACTGAAGCAAAAGCAGTGTTTTATTTACTAAAAGAGCAAGTAGTGCTACAGGCATCATTGAATGCTTTATAAGGAAAGCGAATATGGAGGTTATATGAATTTTAATGTCCTGCACAGACCGAAGGTCATAAACTGCTAAATGTTTTCTAAGTTGGTAATCTAGTTGTTTTGTGCAGATTATAACAAACATCTGAATATCCTTATAGGCAGGTACATTATAGGTGCTGTCATCTCCTAAATATTTTCTTTTTATTTTTTGTTTTATTTTGATTGGGGGGTGGGGGGTTGGAGAATTGTTTCTGTTCAGTAACATTGTCTTCCACAGCTAATATCTGGATATTAAATGGCTTTTCACTCATTCTAATATTCTTGGTATACTAAACAGTTACTGAAGCTTTCTAGAACCACTACATGCATCATAGGGATATTTAGCATCATAAAGTAAATGGCTCTGAAAATGAATGGTGATATGATTTTCGACTTTCCCAATTCAGTTTTAAAGTACTCCCAGAATTTCTTTAAAGGCTTGTTCACCCAGCTCAAGAAAAAGTTTGCCACTGAGACCAGTGAGTTCAAATACATATACTATCCCATTATTATTAGTTATTGATGAACCTCAAGCCTCTAATATATTTTTCTCTAGCTTTCTCTCCCACCCCTTCCAATTTGCATGTTTTTTTAAACCAAAGAATCTCAGGAACAGGGAAAAGCAAATAAATGTATATATTTCTATTATTACATTGTATATCCTGCTTTCTAACTAAAAAAAAATTAAATAAATGGCATTTTGTTCATGCCCTACTTTTAATTTTCTATTGGTAATTAAAATAGGTGGTTATAAATATTGTGTCCTTTGAATCATTAGTAAGTTTTGTTTTAGTGCTCGTCAGACAATCTTGTTAAAAGACTAAAGTCATATTGTCCTTTTTGTGCTAGGCTTGTTTTCCATAAATTGCCAGAAAACAATTTATTCAGTTTGTCTTTCTTCCAGTAATTGATTATGCGGATATTATTTATCGTACTGCTGCAAGCACATCTTTGCATAAATTGGATGTGCTTTATCATTCTGTGTTACATTGTATTTACAAATGCTCTATTTTCTGCTCATCATTGACGACTTTATTCCATGGTAAACTTGTCTTCATTAGAAGGGCTTAAGCATTACTGTTCATTTATCAGCAAGGGAATTTGGAGAAAAGCCCCACCATGTTTTCTATCTTTAGCAAATTCTTTTCCCCAACAAATATGCTTTCAAATCCTGTAGTGTTTTTTTCCCCATATGAAAATCCAATAAATAAGAAGAATGATTTTTCTTAGCACCTTTACCCTGTAGGTATTTCTTTTAGCTGCTATTAAAGTTTGCAAGTGATTTCAGTTTTACTGTTTGAATAAAAGAGCCAATACACTAAGGAGATGCAGCATGCCTGGCATTTTCTGGAGTCTTAATGACTGTGTTCGTCAGGTCATCTCTGTTAAGAGAATTAAGTTCCCAGACTAGCAATTTACTTGGTTAAAGGAAGGGTTGGCTGGGTATCTACACTGTTTATTGTCTTCTTCCTAGTCATGAATACTGCCCACGCATGATGTTTCAGAATTTGACTGCGTCCAGGGAATGCATTCACAAGTATGATTCATTTTCAGGTATGGAAAAACCTTTTCTCTTTATAGCCTTTTTCTTCCTAGCTAAGAAAGTATTTTGTCATTGCTTTAGTGAGATATAATTACAGTAATTCATCTGCAGTGAAAAAATTTCAGGTTTGAAAATCTCATCTGTGATTGCACAGGTATAAATGTTATGTTAAACCATAAAAGCTGATATTAGTGTAAATAAGGGCTCAACTTCCTGTGGAGTGAGAGGCATTGGCTACCTCCACTGGAATTAGCAGGCTGTGAAAGTGCTTATAAATTCACAGACTCAAGCCCCACAATGTGTATGTCAAATCATAGCCCTCTCTTGCATCTCTCTGCATGATAATGGAGGACCCAGCTGCAACTCTTTTTACTTCAGAAAAGGTTTCCAGTGCCAGCACAATCCCTGTTCTTTACTGGGTACCAAGAAGTCTGAGGAAAAGTAACAGGAGAATCAATGTGCCATCTGTTATGTTGAAACATTGCTACTATTTTCAGCTGTGGGACATCTCCAGTATGGAAGCAGCGAGAAGGAAATGCCCCCCCCCCCCCCCCCCGCCCCCGATCATTCCAGCATGATGTGCACACGTGCATGCATGAAGTAAGGATGTCTTCCTTTTAGAATTATATTATCAGAAGAGAATAGAGTACCCACCCAGCACACTGTCCCTGAGCTTCTTCAGCAGAAATACCTTGTGACAAAAGGGTGGGAAGCACAAGACTATTCCTTATGCCATTGTTGAATACAAGCTCATCATTGCTGGCACCTTCAGAGATGCCTGCATTACTAGACAGGAGGAAAAGAGAGGAAGGCACTGTGTAGTCCACAGAGTAAGTACTCACACAACATATAGGACACCTGGATTGTGTACTTCATACTGTATTAGGAAGAAGAGGAATCAAAGAAAGGTGTGCTGCTTTATTATTATATTCCACTTTTTTTCTTTTTTTTTTGTTTTGTTTTGTTATATTGGAGTAGATCTCTCAGGGTATCTTTTCCTTTTTTTTTTTTTTTTGTTATTTTTGCCCGAGTTTTTTGAGAATTAGAACTAGTGTCTGATAAATATCTAAAGGAAACAGGCATAACGTTGTAGCAAGCAGTTATGTGACTTATCTATCTTTGAATAATGAGGCTTGAGCCATAGTGTCTTCTCTGATATTTTCTACATTCCAGTGAGTCACCACTTGGTTTGCTGGTTTGTGAAGTTGCCTTTGGGTATACTAATTCAACATGTACATTGCATATGGAACTATTTAAAAATTCTTCTTTACAGGCCTCTATAATCACCTTGACAGTCTTGCTCATATGCATGTACAATTGGTTGTTAAATATTTGCTTTTATTTGCAGCAGATTTTTCAGAATCCACAATCTTTTTGAAATACTCTTTTTAAGGAGAAAAAAACTCCAGAAACTAAACAATCAAATGTTTGTAGATCACCTTTAAAACAACAGGCAGAGCTGCGGACTGTATATGTCATGTATATAGATTTATATATAGGTATAAACATTTATAATATATAGGACATTTGCATATATAAAGTATGTGTATTTTGGTTTCCTTGATGTCACATAGGATGCCTCCACATATGCTTCTTTTTATATGAGTTATATTTCTTTTGGTGGGTGCTTGGTTGTTCCTGTTGCAGGGCTCCAATACATTTTTTCTGGAACATTTCCCCTTCCACCCCTTGCTGTTTCAATTAGTTTCCCGTTCCATAGAAAAATGAACCTTATCTGATATGAATATGGAACCTGTGTAGTTAAATTTTGGTTTCTACAAGCAATGATTGCTTGCTTGAATGTTCACACAAGGAGAATCTAAAAGAGACCCAAGCATAGCTGGAATGAATTAAGATTTAAATTTCAGCAGGTATTCATTGAAAGCTTTTTTTTTTACTTTAAAGGCATTCAGTTCTTCTGATGGTAAAAGATTCACCTAGCTCGACGACTGTCTGGACTTTATTGCTAATTGTAAGTCACTGTGCAGGCTCACCAGCTGTACAAGGAAAAATAAAGTCCCTAACCATACATCTTCTCTTTGCATCCCCTTCCTTGGGGCTTGCTTTATTTCCAAAACCACAAACTCTAAACCAGAACAAATCAACTCAAACTGCTCAGTAATAATCACCCGAGGCCCTTCCAGCCTCAGCCAGCTGGGAGAAGATAGCACGCAACCTCATCTTATGAGATTTTCTTTTGTACCAACCTTCTCAGTTCTTTCACACCACCACCAAAAACACTGCTACCTGTCCAGTAACCCCTTATATGCCACATTTGCTTTAGCCCACAATACACTGTTCTTTTGCAACAGCTGCATATGCCGAGTACCGTGTTTTCACACATGTAACTCAGATTCCAGAAAAATATAAAAAAAAGAGATCCCTTAAAAATGAATCAATATTTCAAAATAGGGCCTTTCATAATGTGAAACCTGAAATTGCAAGGACTCATGTTGAAGGGAATTCAGGGAATTTCTGGGAAATAGTGAGACCTGGAGTAAGTTGGAGTAACTTTTGCCTTGATTAATTAGCACATTACAACTTGCAGTGATTTTTAATTGCAGGAGTTTCAGGTTTTAAAGATAACCAGTATACCATTATAATACTATATGTGTTCATCTTACCACACTGGAGGAGGAAAACAAACTTAAGATTGCACACTCTCGTTACTATCAAACAGGAGAAAATAATACATATGTTTATTTATAGATCTGAAGCTTTTGGGATATGCAGAATATTGAAGTATGAGCACTTACATTTGTGTGGACATGTGAACCATTGATGGTGTATCTTTTGCAAACTGACAAGGAAAACTTTTTTCCTGAAGCTTTGCTTTCTTTGTAGGAAGGGCTAACCTGCTGCAGTATTTTTAAAACACATGATGGATCATTTGAGTTGTTCTAGAGAAGAGCTACGCTGCCTGTCAGTTAGATGGTAATACAGAGCCTGCACAGATGAAATTCACTTGGAGTTTTATTTGCCTCTGTAGCAACTGAACAAATATCTCAGAGACTGAACTTGTGCTACATAACTAGTAGTCTGATTTCTTCCAACAAACCGGTTTCATTGAGCCAGAAGGTCAGTGCGGAACAAGTTTATGACGGTGTGCTACGAGCATGTTGTAAATAAAAGCTAATAGATTTCAAGATAGGTAAACTGCAGTGGAGGATTGCTAAAAGCTAATAGATTTCAAGATAGGTAAACTGCAGTGGAGGATTGCGTGATGCTCTAGTGCCGGTACAGCATGTAAAACCTGACACTGTTCTACTTAGCAGCAGCAGTTTGTTACTGGAAGAGGTAAAACCCACAGACTAAAAAACAAACTAAAACCACCCACAACCTCTGAAAATTAAAATCTAAGAAAAGATTGTCAAATCAAATATTTAAAGCTAAAAAAACAAAAAAACCCAACAAATAAAATTAAGCTGTACTTGAAAATTTATTAATTCTTGCTAACTAGACAAAAAGAGAACTACCATATGGCCCTTACTGCCATAAACCATTAATTTGGGGCCCAGCTCTTTTGAAAACTCTCACTGGCTAAATCAGGTCTTTCATTTCAGCCTGAAATCTAGAAGGTGCTTAGTACCCTTGCTTTCTGCCTCCCTCTCCTTTTCTTTCTTTTAACCTATATGGCTGATTTTTAAGTCCTGTTGAGGAATGCTTTCTGCAGTATTTAACAGCAGAGGAAATGGAGACGAAGCAGCTCACCTGTGCCTCCCAAAGTGTAGCTGGAAGGAGAGAGCTCTGCAGCTGATACCATGTAATGCAGCCTTCGAGCTTCTGCACTGTCAGTAAGATGGGACCTGACGACCGGGGGGGGGGGGGGGGGGGGGGGGGGGGGGGGGGGGGGGGGAAACCCATGGTTTTCTGGCCCTGCCCCTTTCTCCACCTCTCTGCTCCAGGGAAAGAAAAGGATTGTCTGCCATGGGATGTGTTTGGAGGAGGAGCAAGAAGATCAATTGGTATGTAACTACATTACAGTGTTAATCCTATTTGCAACATTTTCTATAACTAGGTTTCCTAGGCATCGGGCTAGTTTTATAGGCATAATATCTTTTCATGGTATTACATATAATATAGTATATGAAATATAGCATATGCCTGAGATGGTGGCTTAGCAGGATCTGAGTCACCAGTATGTTCCCTGTCACTAAATTTAACCTCTGTTGGAAATGTTGTCAAAGTAAAGCACTTGGAATTAAGTGTTTTGAAAATGAGAGTGTGATCACTAAAAGTAGCTGGCCTATTGATTTAAACAGGAGCACAGTTAGGTACTGATGGTGGATTAAGGGCGTATTTTGATAAAGCAAGAAGAAAAATAGATTAAGAAAATGTAGTAAAATAAACTGTAAACCAGATTTTTTCCTATTGTACTATTTTACTAATAGCACGGACTCCATCAGCAAATCTTTACATGCTACTCTCGGCAAACTTGGTGCATGTTGTGGTTTCACACTCAAAGCCATATGGGTTTCAAAACTAAGCAGGAGGTTGTATATGAGAGCATGGTCCTGCATTGCCCCTTTGCAGGGTCTGTGGAAGGTTTTGGAATTCAGCAGAGTCAGGCACCAGACAAAGGGGTAGAAGGTTTTGCAAACTTCTGAACAACAAGTACTCACATGGGTTTGTGTGGCAGAGACTGAATCTCTGGTGAACAGCTTGCTGCAGTTACAATTTTAATGAAAACTGAAAGCTTAAGTGCTACCATTTTCCATATCGCTTTTCCCCTAAAATGATTTATTGACCACTTATACATGATACATTCTCCTGTCGTGAATAACACACTATATATTTATTTTCATGAATAATGGCTACCATTTTAATTGATAGTTTCAGAGGAGTAGATTTATTTCTACAATGAATAAAACTGCTCTCAATATACAGCCTGTATAAATTATTTTAGTATGTATTCCAGTTGTCCTTTTGCAACCCAGTATGCTTCTAATCCGAACAAAAATCAATCAAATAAGATCTAATACATCACTAACCAGCAGCTTCTACAAAGCACATTAAGAGATTTTTCTATAATGTTTTTAAAATTTGTCTTAAATGGTGTTGCCAGGAGCTTTCACTGAACCAAGGAGCTTTTGACTTGGCTGATATATCTGTCTGTAAGATGTCTGTTTCGTTCCCTGTTAGCTTATTTGTCTTTTACTGACATCCTACCTGTATACATATGACGTCTCAATTACTTTACTCAAGCACAACATCTCAATTATGCTACCCTTTTTTAGGTAAAAATTTAAAATTCAGCTATGTTAATAATCAAATATTGATTCCTGCAATGCATAAGCTTGTACAGGCAGATGATGTATTTTGCATTCGCTCCTAAGTATGAGAGCAAACACAGAGAGTCAAGCCTATGAAGGATTCTCTTAACCAAGAAGGTGATCACAGTTCAGAACCGAAATCCCCATTACTTGCAAATGATCTCGTTCTGATATTAATGTTCAAGTCGATACATGCTGTGCGCTCACAAATATGTCTCGATTGTATGCTGCAGGACTACAGATCTGTTAAAGGAATAAACCTGCATGCATTCTTGTTTGTAGTACAAAAACCCAAAGCTGGCTGTGAATCATTTCGAAACAGAAATAAAATGTTACAAAGCAGGGACTAGCTGTCTTCATTAAAAACAAGCAAACAGAACCCTAACCAAACAGAAATTCCTGAACAAATTGCATTGCAAAACATTGGCCCAAATATCTTAACAATATATTCACCTACCGGTAGTTTTAGAGAGCCATTATTTATTCTTCAAATTCAGGAATGATACAGTTCTCTCTTGCCCTTTAATAAGGATTTCCATATACTAGAGTTTTCTTAAGGCATTGTTTCAATCCATATGTAAACATTTACATAGGGAATTTTACATCCATTCAGAAATCCCAGAATGAAGCACCAGTACTGGAAAGTTTAGGCTGGGGTATTTTAATATTTTTCAGTATGTTGAGAGATTGGTGATGGGAACGCTGTCAGATCTAATGGGTGAGGGACAGAGGGAAGAGTTTGTGAATGCACTGTAAATGACATGATCCAAATTTGAGTTCCCAAGAATGAATTTCAAAATGTGACATAGGTTTTGGCAAAGACAGAGAGGTAGAATCCACATAAGAGAAAAATATATTTGGGTGGGTGCCTTGTCTTGAGTAAGGTGCTTCACCATCTACTACATCAGTTAATTAAGTGCTAAGTGGCAATAATATTTGGAGCCAGGTTCTACTTTCTATTCATAAAGCACTTCGAGGTGTTTTTTTTTCGTTGAAAGACACTGTTGCGGGGTAGAATGTTAGTAATGTATCAAGATGTTTTAATCACAAGAAGTATCGCTTACAGATCTGGCATTCATGCCAGATGTGCTGTATAATGGATGTACAGCAATTTAGCATTTACTGTACCTTATTTATAACGTTGTCTCTGTTTTTGTATATGTTTCCTTAGCTAAAGCTCTGGTATTTGAATGAAAATGGAAGTACAGACTATATAAGAATTTGAATAGCTTTTATCTATGTCTGCATTAACAAGCAATTCCTTTTCTTACTCTAAAATAAATAAGCCATTTGCTTGAGAAAACAGAAACTAGAAACTGTAGTTTTCTATTTGTGTTGTTTAAGCCATGAAATCAAGATATCTTTTAATAAAATACTGCAATCAATTAAATTCAGCTGTTGAGCTAAAGCAAAGACTGATGAAAGTCAATCAAAAGACACTACTCGCTGCAGGGAGGCAAGTAAAGCAATAAAGAACTAAACCTAAAGCTACATAGTTCTTTTTGTTAGGTAGCAGTAATTTGCATTATTCATTTCACCCTGGGGAAAAAGAAAAAAAAAACCCACACCAAACCCCTCCAAACCAACACATGAATAGATTGAAAGGATGGAATGGAATCTAGCTGGCAAACAAAGCAGAGGTAAAGCAAGGGAAGCAAAGAAAGCAAAATCAAATGTAACAATGCTACCTAGGTGAGTAAAAGAAATACAAAAGGGTTCTAGAAATATCCAGAGAGAATAGAAAGAGACCACTGAAAAGTAACAAAGGGACTGTATAAGTGAAGACTCCAAGATGGATGAAAAATGTTCAAAACTACTTTTCCTTAGTTTTCAATATAAAGGAAAAAGATGAAAGTGGAGAATATTATAAGCAATGGGCCAGAGTTGTGCTAAACTTGCCACAAGGGCCCTATTTTCTGCATTCTTTCTCACGTTGAATAATGCTTATATTGCAAGTAGCCCCCCGGCTACTCAACAAAATGGAAAAAAGGAAGTGCCACATAGTATAAGAATGACACGTGGAGTTACAAAATGTAATGCAAGCATGCTGCTCTGAGAGCATCCTACTGAACCTCTCACTAAAGCATTCTTCTATGGAGATATGAAAAACGTTACCTGAAATTAGTATTGATGGAAAATAATTTGTTTTCCCTTAGTTCAAATCCATTGTGTTTGAAACAGAAGACCACTGTTATAGTGCATGATGTCTTTCATGGTGCATACTAACACCCAAGCACTGTCAAAAAAGACATGGAGGGCATGCTTGAGGATATTAATGAGAGACAAATGAGGCACAGGCCATGCGTTCCTTTAGATCCTACTCAGAATATACTTTAAAAGGATTTTTATTTAAAAGAGTAAATATATTGCAAAAGAATACCTTACAACAATGATGTGGATGCATACATCTTCACTCTAATACTTTTGGTTCTGTAGAATCTGCTCCCCACCTTTAAAAAAAAAAATAAAACCGCTTCATGAGGTCTTGTGTATTGATTGGAGTTTATCTGGATGGAACAAAAATGATGTTATAGGGGGAAAGTGTAAGTGTATTATGTAGAGCTGAATGACCTACCCTGGGGAGATCCAGTTAGACAGTAATGGCATTTCCCATTGAAACTTTTTTAGTAAAAGATTCTAACAGACACACATAATGAAGAATGTAAAATCTGCCTAAAATACAAAGTGTTTTGACAGCATGGCAACGCTCCTTTTTGGTATTTTTGGATCAATGGGATTTTTCATTTTATAATTACTTCTGAAAATGAAAATAATTCAAATCCAAGTAAAAAGTGTACAAAATGGAAATTTCAAACAAAATGTTTCAGTTTTATCTAAAAAGAATGTTTGATTGACCTGAAACATAATTTTTCTAATATAATTTCATGGAATATTTGTACATTTGGGGTTTTCAGTTAGGTTTGTAATGGAAAAAGAAAATCCATGTGCTTTCTCATGAAATAAAAATCTGAGTCAGTATAAAACTCTGCTGTTGTGTTAGTATGTGTCTGAGGCTATTGAGTAAGTAAATGAATATAAAGAACAATGAAGCTGACTCTACTCAGCATTGGTTAAAATGACACTGCTCAGTTAAAGAAAACAATACAAAAATCTGTAGAATAAGATTCCTTTGGCTCTGTTTTTGTAGTCTCCTTGCTTCTTCAGTTGGTTGAGGAGCTTTAAAATATTATGAGATGAGATCTCTCTTTGCACAAGTTTAGGAAAAAAATTTACTACTACTCCTACAAGTGCATGCGCAAGCAGACACAGATGGATAGACAGATGTATGTATGCTATTCCTGTAAGTCTGCTAGAGTCCAATACTCTCTGACTGGGTTCTTTAAAATATTCCACACATGGAGTGTAACTTTTAGTATCAGATTTACTTGTTTGAAGACGTTTGATATTACATGGGATTTCTGATTTGTCAGAATGATACAGAACATACTGAAATCACAATACAAATGTAAGTTACACTTAGCAAAACACAGTAATTGCAATAGACAGTTCAATTGCAATACCAAATTGGTCCCCGCTACTGGTCTCTACAACGTGCTCACTGTCACAATGCTGGGTGTCCCCAGGAAGGAAGACATGGGTTGAAGCAGCTCAAGCCCATTGCTCTCTTTGGAAATTCTAGTGTTAAAGTGTTCAGATTTATAGTCCGAGTGGGACTGAGACACCTAAACACTCCTCCCAGGCTGGTCTGGCTGACTCCGGGAGGAATTCACACTCTTGATGAACTCTGATCCACTCCATCACTGATAGCTGTTTACCTAAAACAAAGACCACCTTCTGGTCCCCTTTGTATTGAGATTAAATCAGTTTTCTTTGCCCTGCTGTGATCAGTCACACCCAGCATTGTTCCCAGATCTTCCCAGGCACAACGCCCTTGCCCATCTCCTCTGAGCCACCTTCTGTTGTTGGGGTTTATTGGTCAGCCACAAAGTAAAAAATGCTTGGGAGATCTTTTGACCATTTCTTGGGCTCCAAGTCCAGATCTACAGGGACTTCCAAAGGTGACGTTATAAGATAGTATCATGTAGGATTTGCTCAGTCTTTGCTTTCTCTTGATTGCAGGAGCAGCTGTTTGTGTCCCCTCAAAGGCCGATGGGCTAAAGAGCTCCAATTCATGCCACAGTGTCATCTACACTCTGCATGGGAAATGTGGGAGAAAGGAGGACTAGTCAAAGATTTTTTGCTACAGTCTTGCTTTTATTTTTTATTTATATCGATTTGCATGTATCCATAATAAATTCAAACATTTAAGGCAAAATTTGTTTATAGTCTGCCATTTTACACTGTAGATTGAATGTTCCCTTAGCTGTGAGTAAGAGCCATGCAAGCATATCTACCACAACTAAACAGATTCATGCACATACGAAGCATGGCAATTCGGCATAGGTATTAAATATTACATATGAGGAGGATCCTAGAGTGAGTGAATGTGCAGCAAGAAATTAATATCAATCTGGAATACATCAATAATAGTGGTCTCTATAACCTATTTAGCTAAGAGGGGACATGTAACAAATTGTTTTCTCTATATTATGTTTCAAAAAAGAGGTCACACTGTGAATAACGCTGTTATTGACCAGTCATAAAACTGACTCAATTTCTGTGTCTCACGTAAGAGGATGCACTTTCTGCCCAAGATTTGGGACTGATCCTAAGCTGATTTCCCGAATAGAGAAAGACTTCACATACACCGTCTGTTATTAAAATGCAAAATTGATAAAAGTGAAACCTAAATAAAATGTTTACTGATTTTGACATATTTATGCATGAAAATTGTAGGAAAAGGTGCAGATAGGTTACACAGTTTGACACGCTTAAAAAAAAAATAAGGGCAAGGAAACCTAGTTGGATTTCCTTTGTATATAGGTCACAGAATTTCATCAAATCGGTCCTGCAACAGGACAACAGCTCTGCACAGGCTATGGGCTATCTTTTGATTTAAGCTTTTCTAAATTAAGAATGTGCACTCTCTTAAGCAAATAATTCTAAGGGTTTCTTGCCTTTTTTGGCAAAAACACCCAAGTGTTTTCCAGTCATTAGATTTTCTTATACTATGGAGCCTGCTACTATTAAAAATGTTATCCCCATTTAGGTTCCTGTAGATCAGGAGCAATTCATCTGGTACCCTTCTCTGTGTTAACCGAAATAATCACTCAGTCTAAAATGAGTGTTCCAGATCTTAGATAATACTTGTGACTTTTTTTCTGAACTCTTTCCAGTATGTCAACACTCTAAGTAGAGGATAAAGACTTTAAATTTAAGCAATGTAATTGGTTGCCAAAGGTAACAAACTAAGGAATTAGTACCAGTCAATAAACGAGGTATTTATTTTAGGAATGTCAGGCATGTGGCTTTCAGAGGGGAGGCTGCAGTTAGATACTGTCAAAGGAAAAAAAGAAATCCAGTATAATCTGCATTCTGATGTCTCCATGGAGAGTTTGGTGTGTAACCCATGGTACCAAACAGGCCTGATCCAAACCAAATTGAACAGCTTTGGATCAGGCCTTAACTGGATCAGGAGGTTTTATGTAAAGCTAGGGAAACAACCAAGGACTTTACCAATCTCTGGCAAAACCAGAATTTTGCATGCTGTTTTTCACTGCTCTTGAAAGCTCTAAAGACAGACAACAAGAATGATGAAAGGATTAAAGGATAAAGGTATGCGTGGAACCTGAAAGAGCTAGATGCATGCAGTTTAAAAAGAAGGCAGCTTAAGAGATGCACAGCTACTCTAAATTCCTTCGAGGAACTAATATATCATTCTACAGTTCCTCTGGGAATAACCACCCCTCAACTTATTAAAACACAGGATGTACACAAAGAAAATAATGTGATGTGCGCTCTAATGCACATACTGTCCTTTTTATGAGAAAATGCCTCCCCTTTCTTCTTGTAATCTATTTCTCAGTTGGGTCACTTTCCTAGTTGTTTTTTTTTTTTTTTTTTTTTCAGCTCAGCTCAGAGCTTTGCAGTCGAGTTCAGTAGGAGGGAAGTATTTGCAAGTTATAAGCATTAGTTTCTTTAAAGTCTCCGTACCAGTGTACCTACAGTATAGAAGGAAAAGAAGAATTGGGGTATATTAGGGAATAATGAAACATCTCTGCTCATGATAAAGAGCAGAGCTGAAATCCTGGTCCCAGTGAAGAGTATGACAGAATTCCCATTGAGTTCAGTAGTGTCTGTTATTGAATTTTTCATTAGCATTCATCATTTTTCCCCCTCAGCAGTTCAACAATGGCAAAATAGTCTGTGTAATTCATTGCACATACAAAATATGCATATAGAGCTCTTGGCAGAACAAGCTCTTGCATAACGTAAGAGCCACATAATTCATTTATATGATGCAGTAAGGGATGGGCAGCATATGTGCATATATACATACTCACACTACACCCCTTGTGGGTATCTAAAGCTACAGGATGTTCTGGGGAGGAAAGAGCCTAAAGCCAGAAATTTAACATCTCATGTGTTGATGCATTATTACTTATTTCTGTGACATATGTATATACGCTTCAAAGCGCAGTATTTTTATCCGTCATAAAATATGCCTTCTTATTTCCTTTATTTATTTTTCTTGATCTTCCCATTAAGAAAGTAGGCTGTGTAAATGACTATAAATTATATCAATCCCATATAAAAATTATCCTCAGCTGTTCATCTCAGGTACTAGGTGTAGGTATGTCTACCTATGGATACATAAATACGTACAAACATAAATAAAAAATATATACCCATCTTGAAGAATTAGAGATATTTGACAATATAGTTATTCTGTGACTGCTTTGAATTCTCTTTTTAAAGTCACAAGGAAAGAGCTCCTGGATTATAGGTTTCCTAAGTCTTAGAGCCAATACCTGGGTCTTCAATCTATTTGTAAAAGTATTGTACATGTCTATTTTTTTCAGGAGGATAATCAGCTGTAGCTCTTTGGGAACCCAGTGGATACCACTTTCAAAACAATATTCCGCTGCATTTTTCTCTACTTTATTTTCGCTCAAGTGGATATGCAGTGGTGTATACACTCAAATCTCCTGTTAACCTTCCTTACCCTTTGGTCTATTATGTCTCATAAGTATAAAAATATCCACCTAATTCCGAAGTCTAGTATATGTACTTTGGCTTTGCTTCTCATGACATCAGTCATTGAATTCTTGATCATGACAACCAAATCTCTGATGATAGCGTAGTTACGATTTATAACTAAAATAAAAACTATAGCAACTTAAAGTACAATATATATATATATATATATATGCATTTTTTTTCCTTAGCTTTTACTACATTCATGACTTCTAGCCAAACTGGTGTTTTAACAGTCATTAATTATAAGTCAGTCATCTGTCGCAAAGGCATTTTACATACTTTAGAACAATACCTGAAAATAGGCAAGTCAGGTGTTCATTACTAAACTTAACCTTGACTTGAGTTCCTGAGCAGTCATCAGGGCCTTTTATAAGTATTGTGAGTGACTCTGAGTATTCCTTAAACTTTCCAGGGTGCAATTTGTTAGTTAATTTCTATTTGTAATAATCTGCCTTAGGAGAAGTCACACTGGTCCAGTGGGAGCAGCTGTTCCATTTGTGCTTGCCCAAATTGTTTGACGACTTTGGAAGAAGATGCTGAAATCTTCATAAATTTTCTGTCTTGCAAAAAACCAGCAACCTACACATGTTTTTCTTAGAAATAAGCATTGGCAGGTAATCTTAATGCTTGACTCTGGGAGTGTTTCAGATCTTCTACTATTCGGGAAAGCAAGACTTCATCAAGGAGAGCACCACTGAGCAGTAGATCAGAGACACCAGAGGTAGGCTGCGAGAATGATGAGGCTTTGATAGTAGGTTGAGAACAGGACTGCTTCTGATACTCGCATGAACTCTTTTAGCATTGACATGAAGATCTCTGTATCATGGTGTGCAATGATCAGTGTCTCCCTTGATCTTGCTACTCTGCCTGAGGTATGTGGGTTTTAGAAGGTGTCCCCAGTATCATGGTGTGATTGCACTTGGGCATGGTTTGGGCATGGTTTGGAGGATTTGCCATGTCCCACGTTTTCTCAACATCTTTCAGCTGAGTTTATGTATCTCAGGTCTGCTTACAGTCTGGACAGTAATACTCAGTACTGCAGAGAAAGATGAAAACACCTGTGCTTGGTAGAAGCTTATGTACGATAATTGAGTGAAAAAAAGGGTGATCATGCCATACTCATAACACATGCAAGCATTCAACCTTGAATGAAACTGCCTAATGCAAGAGCTGATTCACATTTTAGGCTGTATTTCCTGGCTGTGCTTGAATTCTTCCTCCCAAAGAACATCTTCTCCAAGCAGCCCTAAACAAAGCAAAAGGTGTTGCTGCAAGATCAGCTGGTGTGGAGAAGCACACCTCTACTTTACCTTATTATCAGGAGCAAAAGTTACTCCCAGCCCCTTGCAGCTCCCCTTTTTCATCGTCTTCTCTCTTCTGCAAGAAATCAAGGACTGTTGTCTTATTGCTCCACAGTGCTGAGCAGTTACATCGGAAGAGTTTTATAGATGAGAACATAGCTCTTTTTAAGGTAAAATGCTTCTGCTTCCACAAAAGTAGCATCAAATTTATATAATTTTAAGTGCTCACAGCAGTAATTCACTCAGCAAATATTTGAGTGATTTCACTGTATATCTTTTCATTCATAGAGCTTAACTTTTCAACAGTTCTTGACAGTCATTTCCTCTCCTGGCATCAAGTATTTTCTTCCTCCTTCCTTTTTAAAATGGTTTGAGTATTGTATGTTTGCTGGTTTTGAACAGGTGAACTGGAAAATCAGTGAAGTTGTCTTGGGCTTATATAAGAGTTCCTACTATTTTTGTGGAATGAAGGAAAACTGAGGAGACTTGAGTGGCTTTACATAGCAGTAAAATAAAATTCACCACAAATATTTTAGAACTGTATCTGTCAAAAGTGTTTTGCATACATTTTTTTAAAGGATGTAAAGATCAACTGCATTTCTGTGGCCAAAAAAGAATGCAGTTAAATATACAGATTTTGGGTGGTACATGCTAATTCTGTGAAGAGCCTGAAGGTGAGTTACAATCCCTCTTAATAAGATATATTTTGCAGGTTTGTCCGTAGTAAACGCTTCAATTTATACTTGAAGAAGGCTGCTATTTTGTAACTAATGATTTTGTTTAACCTGCAGATAAGTGATATAACTTCTGAGGCTTTAAAATAAGTTGGATACTTTAAACATATCCATATCATTTCTTTTTGAACAGATATAGGACTTTATTTAAGTCCTGTATGCTATAGAGGATTTTGTGTGACGTCCCTTTGCTGGGTTAAACTTCACTAAAGGAGCACCTTTTTTTGTTGCAATAGTGGCTTGAGTCAAATGGCCTGAGTGTGCTATAAGAAGCTTACAGCAAAACACCAAGTGCTCGGGACTGAGGAATGGAAATCAAGGCAGTAGTAGAGATGAAGGTCAAATAGCACCATCTCAGAGTTAATTTGCCACTGCCTTGCAACAGAAGTGACCATGTACAACGGCCTGCTAAACTTCTGCATTGCTTTCACTCCAGGAGCATAAATGATTGTGTAAGTACAAGGCGGTCATGCTCTTTTTTCCTGATATCCATCACTTTCCTCCACTAACTCCCTACTACCTCTCAGCCCACATTTGACCTAGACAAGGGGCTGCACCTTCCTCTTAAGCTTGCCTGGTCTGTGTCTGCAGTAAATGCAGCCATCATTCCCCTCCCGGCCCCTCACAGGCATACCTCAGGGTATTCACCTGGGCCTGTGCCACAGATTTTTTTGTGATCAAGGATATACAACAATAAGCATTACATCGCACAAGAATACGTAAACCACTAAACATTACATGACACAGTTGTACAAAGTTAAGCAAAAGCTAAAACAATTCAGATAGTAGGCACCTGATCGTTAGATAATTTCTGCAACAGCTGAAGGAAATAAAACAAAGCTGCAGGCAGGCAAGGCAAAGTCCACGCAAAGCCTGACAAGTCCTAGGGCCAGTGTGATTAGCTTCACACAGAGCTGGTGGCCACACCATATTAACTGGTTGCAGGCTGTGCCGATGCTGGCTTGGCGCGGCAGCTCTTCACAACCCAACTTATCCAAGTGCCCAGTCGACAGCTCCTCACAGCCTTTGACCAGGGTACCGGCATTGGAGGAGACCTTGCACTGACCTTTAATTTTTTTCTTACAATAAAGTTGCTGATAGATCTTTGCCACGTATTCATACACTTCTGTTTAGAATGTGTTTAAAGTTGTAATTCACTGGCGCAGGTTTTCAAGTGCAAAATACGCTGTATAAATATCTGAGCTGATATCCATGTAGAAAATTTATACAGTGAGTATTATTCTCAGCCGCTTTCTATCTACCTAGAGGCATGAATGCCAAGAATACTTCAGATTACAGGATTTATTGATCCTAATGTAGCTGCCATATTCAATCAAAAAAGGAGTAAATAGGCATCTGTGGACTGATTCTCCTTTAAGGTATTCCTAGTAACATGCACTGGTAACCATTGCATAATAATTACTTCCCAAATAAACAGCTGATTAAGACTGACATTTGTCACTCATGGTGAATACTACTGAACTCTTCAGGGGACATCACTGAAGTCAATGCGGACACTATACAATGTGATAAAGTCGTGAAGAACAGAACTGTATGGATATTTACGAAGTAACTGGTCTATTGAAAGATAAGCACTTGTTTTGGAAGATGAAATGCCTAGATAAGCATTAGACTTTTGAATTCCACTAAAGTGAAAAGCACCAGAGGGCTTTTTATGATCTCTTCCTTCTAACGGGAAATTTAGTAGCAACAGCTGACAGTGGCATTTGAAATTCTTGCTAATAAGCATTATATCCTGCCCTGAAATATATCTTTACAGCTACTTAGAACTGTCTCTGTTAGAAGTACTCCTAGACTGAACTCCAGTATAATATACCATCTTAAATCTAACAAAGTTTTCTGTGATCTCTCCAGCCCCTCAAAAGCAAGAAGCATGCAAAGGCTAATTTGTATGACAGTGCCCGATACGTAACTTAGAAGCTTGCCAAGGTTCATCAGTAGAGTGCACTTACGATAATCAGGAAATTATTTGAGAAGGTATATACAGTGTCACATTTCATTATTTATTGATTGCTAGCAACACTTTTAAAGAAATAACATGCCTTCCATTGTAATTGTATATTTACATTTCTCTTCACAGGAAAAGTCTGTATGTTTTAATTGTTCAGCTTGCCAGAAGATGAACCAAATCTGGCAGACAAGGTAATGCAATGACTAGGTCCCTACAAACTCCTTCTACCAACAGCATCTTGTAGGTTACTATCCTTACTCATTGTCTTTGCAATCTTACTACTTCACAGTTTGAGTAGCAGTGACTGTTAATAGCTTGACCTATCTGAAGGTACAAGTGTGTTTCAGCAGAAAATTATATGCCAGAGAATATATCACCTGTTGCACTTCTTTCATAGCTTAATGAGCAGGCCTCACACGGTAAATGACAATATCATTTTTGCATAGATTCTGCAAGGGTATTTGCATAGATCTGTTCTGGATAAATGGAAAACTCTGGAGCTGAAAGAAAGGTTGAATATTTTTCTCTCCAGTGAAAAAGAACCAAAAGGTGGCATTATGAAAAAGAAAGAAGACATCACAAAGAAAAAGATATACAGGATATTTTACTGAACATGTTAAATTCAGTATTGATTACCCATAATGTGCCACGGTAGTTTCACAAGAAAGGAAATTCATTGTATGTCTAAAGCTCCATGTCAGCACAAAACTTCCTCTAATATGACAGTGACCTTCAACTGGTTGTAGTACTCTGCTAAAATTGTAGTGTTATGTAAAACCTGAACAGACAAAACTCTTGAGGTAACTTCAGAGGGAATTTCATGTAATAGAACATGTCCCTGATTTTTATGATTCTCTGGTACCTCTGAAATATTATTTTTGCATTTTACTGGGAACCAAAATTCATGTCAAAATGATAATCTCACTGTAAAATCAAGACAGTAAGGATTGGGAAGTGTCATCTGCATAATCATATGATCACATCATCACTTTTCTGTTTTCTTGAGGGGGAATACCTGTTTGATTGAACTAGTTGTATCAGTCCAAGGTTCAGAAGCTGTGCTAGTCCAAATGAGTCAAGTTTTGAATGGAGGGGCAGTGGAACCGGTTACTTGGAAGGCAAAATATGTGCACAGACGGAGTGCACTGGGGAGGTACACAAGAGGCCATCACAGTTCAGACTAGGACAGTTTCCCAGCAGGGAGCCCCATGTCTGGGCCATGCTCTGAACTGTTGAGATGATACTGAGATGTGAAACTGCAGGGTTTGGCTTTATGAAAGTAGAAGAGCTGTCGCTGTCTTCTGGAGGGTACTTCAGAGACAGATGCACAGAACTGTAGTACTGTGGTACATCCAGAAGATCCAGCTGTATTCCCATTGCCTTAACGTTGGTGACATTAGAGGTAGATGGTGGAAGATGCTGTTGCTTCACCTCTGACGATAGCATGAAACTACCACTGAAGTGATTTGTAGTTATATGCCTATGGACAGCACAAATTACAGGAGAGAGATATTTTAAACATGTTATATCTCCTCAAAATCTGAGTGTAACTCTATATGCTGAAGCTGAGTTGGTCCTGCAGCCAAAGGGTGCTCCTTGAGCTAACAAGCCTGTGAGGACTCCTTAAAGAAAAAGTCGTGGAAGATTTCTTTAATGCAGAATCCTACGGGTTGTCCTAGTAGCTAATGATACCCTCAGTCACTGCAGTTCCCACCAATCTCTCCCTGACCTCACCAAGGGCTTTTTTTAGATAAAGTTAACATGCAGGACTGAACACGCATTCCACTGGAAGCTGCCTTCTGAGTCCTCCTGGCAAGGTCCCTGTGGACCCATGGCAGATGTCAAGGAAGACACAGGCATTCAGCAGCATAATTCAACAGCAGGGGTAGGTTGCCTGAAAGTTACATTCACTTGCCTGAACCGAGAGATCCTAAGAATCGCCCTATGCTAGAAAACAGTCCCACCAGCTCCAAGTGAAAGAGAGCTGCCCCTGTGCCCTGCTGTAACCCAACGAGGTGGCCCGTTTTGCCTGCCTGCCAGCCAGCAGCATCGTCCTGAGAAAGAAATAATTAAATAGGAGAAGTTGCTGGATCAAACAACCATCAAAGCCCTCTCAGAGTCCCCAGTAATGAGACTTAAACCACAGCCTGAGTCCCCTGCCAAGCCCCTGCCCCAGCTGCAAGCTCACACGGCCAGGCCAAGAGTTTAGGTGAGCAGCACACATGGCTTTGGATGACCTCTGCTGCAGAAAGAGCCAAGCGAGGAGACGGCTCCTCGAGCAGTGCTGCTCTGCGTGAGCTCAGCTGTGTCGTCTGTGCAGGTGGCAGCTGGAGCAAAATCTGATCAGCACAAAGACAGTAGTTAGCTTTTTCACCATACTCCAGCCTCTGCAGGTCTTGTTCACAAAGGCAGCAAGGTGCAAGTTCTGTGCAAGGTTGAGAACAATTCCTAACAAGTGCACACAATTGCCTCAGGCTGCTCAGCTTGTGTGTGTTACACCGGATATCCATTTTATTCCATTAAAAGTTAATGCTTAGGTGCAACTAATAATTTTACAGCTGGCAATAGAAATAGGGACAGAAGAACTATAAATATTGTTTTCACATGGCATGTAATTTTTGCTTCACTTCTTTCTTTCCCTTCAGTTCTCCTCCATAAAACTGTAATAATAATAATAATAAAAAATGAAGAAGAAATAGTAAAATCAAATAATTTAAAAACAAATACACCAAAACAAACCAAAACCTTTCTAGTGACAGAAATACTTTCATACATGGCAAGATATGCAAATTTAATTTGCTTCATAGAAGGGGATGTTACTAGATAAGTGCTTCGATATCTGACTGACAGTGTACCTTGACTAAATAGCTGTTTGAAGATATGAGGAGCTAGATGGAAGCAGTTGTCCTCAAGATGGCCTAAATACCTCATGCTGTGTTCATTAAGGACATCACTCAGAGTACTGTGTTAGGATTCGTGGGGTTCTTTGCTCAATTTGATCATCTTTAGAAGCTCACAAGATCACAGGCCAGACTCATCAAAGCAAGGGATAAAAGAGATTTTCCTTTGTACAGCTTGGATGTGGAGCTACTTTAAATTAAACAATATTTTAATAAATTTAGTTTTCATTTTGTTAATAGTTTTGCATTTACTAGCGGATGACTGCTAAAGCGAGTATGATATGAAAAGCTAAGTACTTGTTTACATAGAATTTTCAGTGTTATACTGGAACTTTTGTGCTATTATCTGGTAGAAAATGCTATTAATTTGTGACTGTCTTAATATAATAGTGGGGTCTCTTAAAACCGAGTTTTTTCCATACAAGATATAATTTGCATAAGATGATAGACTTCTGTTTGGACTTCTGAACTATAAAAGAAAATTATTAATTAGAGCTGGTTTTACGATTCTGTCATCTCAGTTTATGAGGACCTATGATTATTTAGACCAAAGGAACTAAAAGTGTGAAGGAAAATCATGACTGTCAAAGTTTTAATGGGGATATGGTACACAGAATGAAGTTTGGAGTTAGAGCATACTTGAGAAATGTCAGGACCCAATAAAACCTGGGAATGCCTGCACTGAAAAACAATCACTTCTTTTCTTGGAACCCATTATCTGGATGACATCTAGACTTTATTATAAAAGATGATTTACTAGCATGAGAGACAGCTTTTCTGTGAAAGTAAATTATAGCATTTGAAAAATTTTTATTCGGCGTTGATAGGCTATCTTTATATGTGGAATTGCTACAACAGTTTCCTTTGGGATTTGTAGTTTAGGTGTGTCCTTCTGCCATTTTCTCCAGAGACTGATTTGCCAGCAAAGCTATTTTTCTCTGTATTTATTTTTCCTTGGACTGCAGCATGTTTTGGGATCTCCTAACAGTACATTACTAGAAATATTGTCACCGTCTGTGAAGGAGATTGGGGTGTAACTACTGATGCATGCTTTATATTTAGGAAACATGCTGATTTTTCCCAATATGAATAGAAATTCCCAACACTGAAAATTCTACATAGAAAGATGTCTTATCCACGCCCTCCAAAAGTAATGTTTCGTTAAAAACTTATCAGAAATAAAGATAACTTTATGGGTTTTTTTGGCAACCCTAGAAGTAACGTCAGGACTGATTCTTCTAAACTTGAAATGGAGAATCAAGTTATAGTATTCCTGTTACTTTTTAATTTTCTGTGCATGCAAAGAATAATAAGGAAGTAATCTAAAGATTCCTTCAAAGTGCTTCTTACCACTGTATAATTATATATTTACTAGTTGATGACTATTCCTAAGTTTACTGGTGCTTAAATTACTGTCTGAGATGTCAGTAATGTTGATACCACATTAAAATCCCCTCTGAATGCTCGATTAACAGACAAATAATCTAGAAACTTTTCAGGCAAGTGCAACAAGTATCAAGAAGAAGTAATTGATTGTAAATGCTTTCAGACAAGTCATTACCACTGAAGATATTTGTGTATCAGTTGACATGACCTTTGAGATGAATGCTTACCCACATGCACCACTACTTCTGAACATGTGTAAATTATTCTATTACAACTACCAGTTAAGTACATTTGTGCACAGAAGTGTCTCTATAGAATAAATGTCTTTTAGCACTTTAAAGAGAAAATGGCAGGTTTCCTGTCCATCAGAGGAAAATGTTCTTGTTTGTCAAATTGAGATAGAGCATTACTGTGGAAGAAAGATGGTAGAGCAAGATATGACTTTGCTTAAGACAGCTAAGTAGTAACTATGTCCACCTCTTTCTAGCAGCAATTCTTAATCCACAATGAGGACTGGGCATGTGAATGGCATCAGCACCTTCATTCAACACTTACACACTCAAAAGAACATATGAAAGGCCAAATTAGGATAAACTGAAGAGCCATCTGCTCTGGTAGCCGTTCTCTGGCAGAGATCACAGGTGGGTGTCTATAGAAGAGTATGCGAAACAATATATTTAAGTATCTAGGAGCCAAACCTTTTATTGGGGGCAGTAGGGTGGGTTGGAAGGGGTTGGGGGAGACGGAAAAGAAAACACACAATAAATGCCATCATCTATTTTGTCTTTTGATAAATTAAAAGCAAGTGGAGACTTTCATTCTCTGGCAAGCACAATAGTTATGGTAAACATCATTGTTACAAGCTACTCAGGCAACTGATGGTCTGAAATCAAAACCTCATTGTGGGGATGCTACTTTTTCAAGCTTAGAAAGAGTGAAGTTATTAAAAATACCATATTTATAATAAATGTCTTTGTACTCATAATGTCTTTAATGGGAGGTCTCTTTCACCAGTCAAGCTATTTTCCCGAGTCCTTAGCTGACACTGTTGGTTCTGCATAAGCCTGAGAAACAATACATAATATCATAAAACCTGGGGTTTAGTACCCCAAAATCATTAATTCTGGCCTCTCCTGGGTATTTTCTTGCTTTTGTGTCTCTGTATCATACCTTGAATATTAGTTTACCAAAAGGTTTTTTGCTTAATATGTGTATACAAGGCACACAGTTCACTGCACTCCTAAAGTTCATCAATTTACTGTCAAATAAACTTTAATATTCAGCTTACTGCTCTTAGTATCTAGCTCTTGAATTAAGCACTGGTTTTATGGCTGCAACCTTTTAAAGGGGTAAATGTGCACTCCTATTCCCTTTCTCAAAATTTCTGTCATTTTTCTTTCTTGCATTACGCAGAATTGCCTTCTATAAAGAGTTTTGCTAGCATAACTTCCTTAGTGTCTGCAGTATTGCATAGCATGATAAGGCCTCATTTACATAGATGAAGTAAATTTCCCTTCTTTATTTGCTTTCAAAGCCAGTGGGAGCTATGTCCATATACCTGATGACATTATTTAGTTATTAGACATTAAGGAAAAGAGTTGTGGGAAAAGCAACAAATACAGTATGAAATTGAGGCTTCTCAGAGAATTCACAACAGCCATTTTCAGCAATTGAGAGATATTGGAGAGATTATTCTTCAGGGACCATGGACTATTTACAGCTGGAGCATAAAGGGAATAGGCAAAAACTACTCTGTTCACCTCAGCCTTTGCCTAGCCAGGGATTCCCATGTTTTCTTTGAATATCCATGTAGTTCACCCATATCCTTTTGCTGTTCACTCCACACCAAAGCTCAGCAGAAGGAGGCAGTTGAATGGCAGTACCACCCAGCAAAAGCTCAGAGCAAGTATTTGCTGCTGTGACCTGATGACAATGCGGCGTACAAACTTGTCAGGGAGGTTTTTTTAATGTATTTACCAAATACCTTCTACAGCTTCCAGAGATCCACAGAGGTATCGCAGTGAGGGTAGATTCTTCAGATAGGTAAGGACAAAAGAATAGGGATCCCTTTTCTGGAAAGCTTAATTAAAAGCCCTATTGTGTTACCCGTAGAATGAAAGCTTGGGGCTAACAGGCACCACAAATACTAGACAAGAGTCACTGCACCTCAGTCTCCCTCTGTGTCAGGTAAATCTCAGTCGGTTTTTCGGTCAAGTCTGGAGAAAACGCCAAGAGAGGAAAAGGAGTACAGAAAGCAGATCCTTGGCTTTCAGTTCCAGAACAGGATATGCAGGGCTGAATTTGAAAGGAGTGTGGTGGTGTGGTACCTGTGCGGTGGAATCTGGGTGGGCTGTGTCTCAGTCACTATCAGCCTGCTGGCTGCAGCATTAGTTTCTCTAAACCCCGTGCCTAACCCATGCCTTTTCCCAGTCACTCCTTCCCCATCTGAAAGGCACATGTATGAAGAACACCTGAGTTCAAAGAAATAAAATGAAGGCGTATTGTGTGCTTGGGAGACATGCTTTACTGCCATTTGTTAATACTTTTGCCCGTTGTGTGGTACTGTCATCTAATGTCTTCCCCCTTTGATAGTCAGAAAACACAATCTGGTGAAAACAGGGCATGCAATTTTTTATCTCAGGACCAATGCTGTCATTCCTCTTCAGCTTAAATAGAATTTTTAAGTTGAAGGGGCTGTGAATTTATGCTGTAATTGTGTATGAATTGTTTCTTACTTATATGTGAAATACAGGAACACAGTAGCTGTCTTCAACATGTGCTACACCAAGCTTGACCAATGGTCAAAGCAGTGGTTTGAAGCAAAACAAAATGAGTATTCTTCTGAGAACAGCAGCATGTGAATTCCAGTTTCTCACTACAGCTGAAGTGTAATTCAGTTTTCTGTTAAACCCATACAGCACCATCTATTTAGACAGAGCATCATGGATACCATCTAATGTTTCAACAAAGTGTTGAGTGAGTTTATCCATGCCCAACTCACTCTTTGAGCTATGCTGCCTCTAGTCTATCTGTCTCATAAAGATTTTAATACAAAATGCTGACACAAAGAATTTCTTTGGAAGAGATTAATCAGGCATGAAAAGTACAGCAACAGTTATAGATGGATCTTTCTGTAGCTGTTGCGATTACACTAATTTTAATAGATGTTGAGTGTCTTCAAAGATCCCATCATTAGAAAGTCTAGATCTTAATTTGGTTTTTGCTTTTTTCCAAGTGAACTATGAAGAATGCCTGCAAGTTGTTAGTATAACGGAGACTGCTAGATGTTCCTCTAGGAAAGGAAGATCTTGTAACTTGAATGATCAGCAGAAAAGTATAAAAGCTAAAACACAGATCAAAACATTTGAGGACAGGGCATAAGGGGAACCACACCCAGCACAGAACTACAGGTAGAAAGACCACCTGTGGTACAGGGAACTCTACAAAGAGAGATGATGGACAGGCAAAGTTGCAAAAAGTATTTTCTGCATGTTACTTACAGAAAATGGTGCTTTGGAAATATAACTTCTACCGTTACCTATGGTTCATCCTGCTAAGATGCTGAAACTTGTTTTTAACGCTAGATTACACAGGCAAAGGCCAAAAGGGGCGTAGACTAAATGTATTTCTGTGAGGAAGGACTATGCATTTGTGCCTTTTTCTTGACTGACTTTGGTGTCTCAAGACTGGTGATCTCCAGGTGAAATTTTTCTGTATTTGGAACACTTATATGTGCTCTGCCCTGTATGGATTTTGTGTGTTTAGTAAGGTGTAAGTGAAAGCTGTAACCTGAGTTTGGGACCTTATCAAACTTCTCTTTTGCAGGCTGGCTATTTTGCTGAGTTTTGTAGAAGCTTAATTATCTTTGGAACTTTAATCTTATATCAAATTCTCAGACAACAAACAAACTGACATGCACATGAATAAAAATGTATTAGCATGATAGAATGTAAACTTTGTTTCTGGAGGAAACAAAGAATCGGCCTCATACGCTACAAATCCACTCACCGCAAAACATCCTTCTGGTCAATTAATTAGCATGTTTAATAACTTTATTCTTATTTTTGTTATGGAATCTTATTAATTAATTTTCTAATGGCCTGTTATTAATATGAATTCTATATAACAAATCATTCCTTCTCACATAGTTTGAATTGTTTTGTGCTTTCTTTTGTGCTGCTCTCTTATTTAAATTATTGACAGATGTTCTTTGACCTACCTTCTGGTCTTCCTCCACAGCCTGAAGGCTTTAGGTTGTTGAGCCATACTTGGTAGCTCTGGAAACTGCAGTTGCTTTCACTTATGTCATGATGCTGCTTACACAGTCCTGTTGCTGCAAGAGACCACTTTTATTGCCTGATGGGTCAAGTATTTAGATCATCACGGTTATGAAACCACATTGTATAATGACTCGACAAGTAGCTTATATTTGCTCTGATGGGACTGTAATATGTGGAATGCCAATGTACATTGTCCTCCTCATGAGTCTATTTATTTTGCTTCATAAAATATTGAAAAGCACATAGGATTCTGCCAAAAGCAACTTTTCTCTTCTCCTAAGGGGTCCTCCTTGGATTTCTTATAAAGACTGTAGACAGACTGATTGAACTCAGTGGGTCAGACCCCAATAAACAGCAATGCAGTAGAGGAATGAATACTTATTTTTCCTCGAGGCATCTTGAAAGGCGTGTTTTTTAAGAACAAAAGACACCTTAAACACATAGTACTTAGTGCCTTGATTATCAAAGGCTTGTGATCAGAGAAAATATGATTATGTAGGCACGAAGTGAGGAAACCACTGGAGAAAAAGCTCACAGTATAAAAGATCTATTGAAACAACACTTTATGGACATTTGCTGCGTGCACTTATGGCACTATATCAATAAAATAATAACCTAGAAGGAGCTGTCTCCCATATTTGTTTGCAAGAAATATAGGAACAGTGTTCTAAAGAGACTTGCGTGTATAATAAAAGATAATGTGTGATGGCACACAATATATTGAACAGAAAGGCTGAAAATAAATCCCAATACTCTTATTTTACTTTTCAGCATTCCTCTGTACATTTCTGAATATTATTACAATGGGGTATCAAATTGTATTTATTTCTCTACAAGCCAGCTGGACTAGTAATGAAATGCATGTCTGCTTCTTTTTCCAAGTGTTCCTACAAACAGCGTGAGAAGGATACGTGGGTATGCCTGATGCACTTTGCACTGAAGTACGCTGGGCTTCAGCACTATGACGGGGCCTCCTGGGTCTCTGCAAGGACATATGTCATAACAATAGAAAAGCTCAGGAGATGCCTAGGAGTAGAGTTTCTTTTCTTCTGCCTGATGATGTGGCCTGCTGGTCAAAGGCACTGCTGATAGGGCCAGCACTCTTATTTACATCTCTGTTTTCAGGGCAGGATTTGTGAATAGGGTTCTGCATGCAGCTGCATTTCTCTCTTGGTTTTATTATCTCGAGGTTAAAACTCACATCTGTTATTTCCATGTCGAGTAGGAACTACTGAAAGCTCCTAGTCTGTGTCATACATCAAGAGGGACAGGCTTCTGCTGCAGGGAAATCTGGAAGGCAGAATTATCTACTGCATCCTGGGGTCCCTTCTAAGTTCTCAGTGAAAACAGTATTTTTACATTACATGCACTGTCAGGATCTCCAAGAGACTGATTATCTTCTAAAGCGTGAGTTCCTTTTATCTTCTAAATACTTGTTTGGATATAGCAGTTGTGTGACAGAGAATAACATTGGCTTTACTGAAACGAATATAGACTTATAAAAATATTAAGAAGCCTGGACTCTCCTGCCTTCTCATGTTAAAAAGCTTGTAGGACTCCACACAGTGCTTTTCAAGGGATGTTCTTCTGACACACACACTCCTCACGTGTGGCAACTGACCTAAAAAATGAAAAACAAGTAGAACCCAGGTTATGAAGAGGTGCTGTGATTTCAAAAACACACCCTGCAGATCAGGGGCAGGTTGTACCTACAGCCACTTGCCCTATCCAGTGAGCATTCTGCCTTTCTTTGACTTGAGTTTGCAGTTTACTGCTTCTGACATTGGGAATTTACTGCCTCACCTGCAAAAAACATCTGCTGGTGTGGATTTCTCCCATGCTGGACATAGGAGGCCAAGGTGCATACCAGATTCTGAAGGAAAAAACCCACCTTAAAATGGAAAGCATCCTGCTGCATATTGGATTAATGTGTTGTCAAGAACTATATGTGTCAGTACATCAAAACCAGCGAAAACAGAAACACAGTTTTAAAAAATCAGCTTGTGGTATTTTCTTTTTTCAGACTGTAGTGCAGGCCCCTCAGTCCCAGAGAGCTATTAGTCTGTTTTTCATTTTTCCTTTTTTGCTGGAAGATCAGCATGTGTGGACCTTCTTCCAGTGCAGGAAACCTAAAATGGGCTTCCAGCAAAGCAAGGTAATGCTCTTACTTGATCGTGCAGGGAGTCACTGATGGAAAAAGCAAGTCATGTAGTGCTCTGAAGTGTCACCACTGTTCGTTAGGACAGATTAGTCTGTCAACAAACTAGAAGTCGTGACACAGCTATAGGAAAACTACACCAGTTTCTGGAGGCATAAATCAGGTGCCCAGATATGTAGATACCATGACAGCTCTAATTTTAAAGTCTGGGCTATTCTGTGTCTCCATCCCCTTGAATTTAAGAGTAATGGCATAAGAGAGAGAGAAGTACATTCCTTGCATGAGGCATCATCTGTCTATATGAAGGATTCAAGACCCCCTTCTCAAAAGGGAACCGGGGTGGGAGACTCGCAGTGTGGGGATGATGACTGGTTGAATACTGCTTGGTCAGTCTCCAAAAACCTAAAAATATGCTAGCCAAACCTATATATGTTTCTGGAGTCATTATACCGATCTGGTTGACCTGCTGTTTCCCATCACTAACTCCTACAAACAACTTTATGTTCAGCCCAGTTACAGAGTCCCAAATTTCAGCCATTTTTTTTGAAACCTCATTTGAAAATGAGATTTAAATTTTCTTTCAAAGGGCAGAAGCTATCTTTTATCACACTTAGCCTCACAGAAGACCAATTTATTTATTTATTCCCCAAAAAAATGGCAGTAATAATTAATAGCACATCTCTTCAGGCAGAAAACATGCATGGAAAATCTTTATGATAAACATTTAGAAGGTTATGGGTGTGGTAAAATGGGAATATCACTGAAATATTTTCAGTTCTTACATAACCAGTGATATTGAGCACACCTTGCTATTGTATTTGTCTTTATATTTCTTCATATCCACAGGCTCATAAGACGTAATTCTTTAGTCATAGAAATAGGTATATATAATACATATGCATTTTGTGCATTCTGCATTTTAAATATTACAAGCTCTTCCATAAGTTAACATACCTCTCTGCATACTAAAATAACACTCTTTTTACCATACTTTTTCACAAGCGCACAATTTTAAAGGTGACGTAGGTGGAAATATTAATGTTAAACAACCTTTCAAGAAATCTTTTTTATCACTGGCAAAACAGAGGGTTTAAGCTTCACCCTAAACACCATTATTTACAACAACAGTAAAGAGAAGTAGCAGAGAAACTTCTGTAATGCCTTTCAATGATATGGTGTATAGTTTAACAACAGAATAATAATCTGGAACCAGGAAGTTTATTAGTAGACATAAAACTGTTGATTCCCTACTAAGGCTCATGCTAATGTATGTAAAGCATGACAAAAAAAGCCATCCTGAAAAAATAAATATAGATTCTTCAGAAAGCACTTATTACTTACAGTTACCTATATCAAAAAATGTTGCCATTTCAAAATGAATGCATTGTCCTTCAACCTCTAGTAAATAATTACTGACTTTTGCACTCACAAGATTTGTTTTCTCTTTCAGTCTCTGCCTGCAAAGGTTGTTGGGTTTGTTTTTTTTTTCTCTTTCTTAATGATTAAACTTTAAATACTTTTAAATAATAGAGTGAAAAGGAAACAAACCTATGCTTATCTTTTCTAATGCAGAGTTAAGTGCTATATGTACCACCAGTGCCACTGAAATCAACAGAAAATTTGTGGAACAAGGAGATCAAGACCGATCCCTACCAGAGAAGGTAACAAAACTAGTCTTAGTAAAAAAATTTTTGGCAGAGCAGGAATACCCATCTGACTCTATGTTTTTCAGTCATCTTTATTTTTTTCCTAATATATTTTTCTTTATCATCAACCACTTAATCTCCAGAGTGTTGTCTGCTAATAGTACTGTCACTTTTGACCTCATCTTACCCAGTTCAAGTATTTTTCTTACTTTCCATTACTACAAATGTTGGTTCAGGATATTCATCGTATTGTCAAACCCCACTGAAATGCCACAATAAAAGATGTGGCTATACCTAGCTAACACCTTAATGGGGAATCAGAGCCAGATGCAGCGGCTAAACAGCCAAGTTTCAGTCTTTCCAATGTGCAAAGCAGATATGCCTATATAAAAATCAGACCCCTGTACACTTTGCTGCTGAGTGAGAGGTGCAGCTCTTCAGTCATTACTGTGATTTGTACATGTAATATCTTGATTGCAAGTTTAGAAACCACTTTTTAAAGTTAATCTTATATGGCATGAAGAAATGCTGTGTTTTAGCACAGGCATTGCAGTGAGGCAAACAGCTGATTTTGTAGGCAGCAGTTTGAAAGTATAGTATTGGCAGTTATAAAAATCTTGTTTTGACTTGTAAAGTGAGAAACTCGCTATGGACATCACTGAGGGAGAATAAATAGAGTAAACCAAGGTGTCATTTATAGACTGTCACTTCTCTGACCATAGCCAAACATTAAAAATGAGACTTCAGGATAAAAAGCCTCCAAAATACTACATGAAGTAAAACATCTACAAAAGATTACAAGGAAGAATTGACATTATTAGAAGGATACGTGCTTTGATCAGTGTTAATGAACTGTACATGAAAGGTATGGATTTCAAAGAAATGATGGGAACCACAATGCTGGAGGAATGTAATAATGTGTCAGGCTTTTTGCCACATACACTCCTCACTTAATAGAAAATGAATTATTTCTATGACTGGAAACTGTTATTTTAAGATTGTTATTTTTGAAGTGCTATTAATTATTCCTAATAAAGTTATTTTGTGGTGGATACAAGCAAACAAACTGCTTCATTCTCTTTTTTGGTGTGTATATTGCTCTCTGAGCTCTGAAATCTGCAATACAGCTACAGTACAGCATCCCCAGAGTGCCAAGTTAAATGAGTCTTCCCATAAACTTGTACCAATTGATTAATCAGTTTTCTTAATAATCACTTGCTTCCACTCTGAATAAAACGTTCGGAAACAAGCAGTCTCAGAACACTGGATTAAATTTGCCTCTCTGAGGGCACAAAAGAGATGGTTCGTATTGCTGAGAAAGCATTTGCTCTGGAGAAAAAGTGGATGCTGATCTTGCTCTGTCCTTCCTTATGTGTTTTCCAGTAAATGGCAAAATGTAAATATACTTGCAGCTCCTTGTCAAGAAATACTACACATGAAAGATATTACTGGACCTCAAAAAAAAATAACAAAACAAACAAAAACCAACCCAACCACCTTCCTTTTCCGTTCATAGATCATACACACAAACTAATATTTACAGCAATTTTATTCAAAACCCTTGACCCATTTCCTTCAAATTTCTTGGCCTCTTACTTACTTCTCACTTACATGATCTTTCTCAGATATACCTCTCCTTAAACTGCAAGGCCATCCGTAGTGTTTGTCCTATCACTGACACAATTCTGAAGGTTTCATGCAAGTCTCAGGTCTTGTCATTGCCCTGATGGCCACCAAGCAATTTACCCGTGTGCTAACTCCGACTCTGTTTTTAGTCAGTACATGGTGTTACTGACCTTCAGACATGCCTCTGCAGCTTTGTAGAGCAGAAGCAGAAACATTTCCAGGGGCTGATGCCCTTATTCCAGAGTTCAGCACCACCAGTGTGAGCAAAATAAAAGCCTTCCATGAATTTGCTGCTAAGATGTTTCTCAAACATCTTCTGGCAAACCTTATGGCAAAAGCAAAAAAGGATTTTTTAACACTGAAACACAAAGCTTAATAAAACAACTGTTGTCTTTGAAGAGAGAGGCTGACAAATGGATCAGTGAAATATATAGTTATCATCCGTTTGCCTTTAAGGTGAGGTCTTCACACCTTTCAGGTAATAAACTTTACTAATTCTAGTCTGACATGAAAGCTGCTCTGATCTAACAGCACTTCCAGTAAAAGGGAAAAGCCCATTGTCCCCTTCCTTTACTCTCTTTTTCTTCCTCTGCTGTTTTCAACTCTACCATTCTGTTTTCTTCCCTCAGTCTGGCTGGACTGCACAGCTAAGCCTCTGAGACAGCTCACCAAACTGTCAGAAACCTAACCCAGCAAAAAAAGTGAATCACTTCCATGTGAAGCTGATAAGGAAAGAAAAAGACTTGACTATATCAGTGCAAGAGATTTGCTTTCATTCTTCACACTTCTATTTATTTTCAAATATGTAATGTTAAAGCAATTCCTCTGTCATATTCACTTGTGACTGTGATGATCAGCCATCTCACGTTATGATTTCTCCATTTCTTCCAGAAATAGTTTAGAGCTCAACTGCTTCACATTCAACAAACCTTCAGGCCCCTCCATGGAAAGTTAACAGCTGCAGGATTCAGTCAAAACAAGGAACCAGAGGCTTGTGCTTTGTGAGAAAGCTTGAAGGTGGATAGCTTAACCATCACAGAAAAGCATATTGCAACAAAAAAGTTCTTTTCATATTTTTCTTTTCTTCTTCCTTAGGGAGATCTCTGTAGCTATCAGATATTCTAGCTGAATTTCAGTGTCCATGCTATTAAGCATATAATATGAAAGACCTTTAATTCATCCCGTCATTTTCAGTGAAACAGCCACTGAAAGCTGTTTATTTGCCCTCCTAGCCTGATTTTACAGGAAACAGGCACTTTATCACACAGCTTTTGAATAGAGGATTGTGATAGCAAAACCAAATACCAACAGACAGATGAAACAGAGGAACAGTATTTTATATTAATAAAAGCAGAAGGATGAGTTCCTGCTGATCATGTTTACTGCTTGTGTGCTACTTATTTGAATAAATTGTTTCCATGGCGGGCATCAAAGAGCATTGGAAATTCAGGCTCGGATTGCCAACCTTTTTTTAATGTTACATGCAGTATAATTCCTATGGTTGTCGCTATTAATTGCTTGGTGCTGGTCACTCAGACACATGAGCAATAAGAAAAAAAACAAAAAACTATCGACACAATTCATCAGGTGTGTTAGTTTGGTAGAACAGTTTGTTTAATTATTGCTGTTATCAGTTAATTACAATGAGAAATCTTTAGACATAAAGGAGGAGGAAAACCTACAGTCTCATTTAATGGCTGATTACTGTTACTGTATAGAAAAGTACTACTGTTTTATCTCTATATTTTCTCATAAACCCTTGTGTATTGGAGAGAGGAGAAAAATGAACCAAAACACTTCATAGGGCTCAGCTAACAGGAAGGAGTTTAAAATGCCATAGGCCATTTTTGAAAGAGCATGCCAAAATATAGCCACGGACATTCAAGGCTACTTCAAGAAAATGTATTGTTTACCATTCTGTGGGTGTTGAGTCCATGCCAGGTTGTTTCTTCTTTTCAGGACTTTCAGCGGGTGACACTTGACATTTTACTCTGCATTCCCTGTGCAGAAAAGGAGTACCAGAAGTGCTCACACACCAGAGCTAGAACTTGTGGGACACCAGGACATGAACTGCACCATGGATGGTGCTTCCAGGTGAGAAGCACCTACAGCTACTGGATAAATTGTTAAAGCTGCAAAAGAATTTTTTAAAAAATAATAAAATCACACCTTATCCATAAGCATTTTACTTCCTTGTTGCTGAAAAAAAGAGGTGTACTAAGGTCTCAAAGTAATTGACAAGAGCTAAGAACAAAGTCAGAAAGCGATCATTTTATTAGTGACATCTGTTTTTTTCTTTGCCTTTTAATCTTGGCTGACAAGGTTGTTGAAAAATGGTACTTTCAGGTAGGATGTAAGTAGGCTGTAAGTAATTCTTTCAGCTCACTTCTGTGTTGAAGGAGCAAATCCACACAGTGAAATCGTTGGAAATGTAGTAAGTGTAATGTAGTAAAGATGATCAGATTGTTATTATTTTTTAAAGGGACGGGTTAAAGAAAGTTACTCCTCTTCCCTCACCTCTGTTAAATCATCAGTGACGTGGCCTCTGTCTCCTCCCGTCTCATTGCAGTATAACAGTGGCTAAACTACTAGGGCTATAGCAGAATGGGAAAAATTGAGAATATCCCAGATCCTGAAGAAGACCAGAGACAAAAGAACACTGAAGATTTGCACTCACATAAAATGCCTGAATACCCTAAAAGTACCATTCACAGGAAGAAATGCAAACTGATTGTTGAATAATGTCAGCAAGTTCCTATGCCAAAACAATATATGAAATCACGTTACTCATTCTGTATAGGAAGATAGTCCTCCTTTGTCCCTCCACTCCTAGACAGATGCTAGTGGGAGCTGGCTGAAGTTCACATCGTGTTACTTTGCTCTTCACAGTTGAGGCAACTATTCTAAGCTAGTCATCTAGATTTCCTCTGCAGGCAGTGAAGGGGGAGCAGAACCTTTACTGCACAATTTATCCCATTTTAAATGTGTATCTAGAATGGGTCAGAGGAATAACACGCGAACAATTAATCACTTCCAGATGGCCAAAGCTCAGAGAGAGATGCCCTTATGTGGTTCTCTTAACTGGATGACTAAATACAGGTTTTAGGCTTAAATGTAGCAGTATCTTATATGCTTTTTCAGCTTTGGTGTTTCTACATCCCTCAGAATTATGAAGTATTTACTTAATCCTGGAGGCAGGAAATGTAACAGGAGGATAGACAGTTTGATCTGGTATTTTCACTTTTGATATGGGATGTGACTGGTATTGGATGGACTATTGCAGCAGAAAAGAAGAGCTTAGTACATAAAATGGGCGGAAAGTTCTGCACGTTATCATATGCACTCCCTTTAAACCCCAGGCAAATCACTGGAGACTGATTTTTCTGCTAGGAATTAGTCATAAAGCATTCAGACATGAGTAGTAATTTCAATGTAATTGTCCCTTGATTGCTGGTGTTCCAACCGTTTTTTGATGCTGTTTTCCAGTGGTTCAGAATGAGGATATTTGCATTTTCTATTTTATTTGTTTTTAAATAAAACTGATTTGTTAAGTATAACTGCATTTAGAAAACTCAAACTTCAGAAAAAGCCAGATTTAAGATTGCCTTTGCCCAGTTTTGAATTATCTACATAGAGATTTTCATAGGTTATTGCTTTATTTTTTTCACAGGCCAACTTTTTTAGTCTCAGCTGAATCTGTGACTCTGCTGCATTTTTGTAAATAAAAACTTTGCTATGACAAGATAAGCACGCAGAAAATGAGGAACATCTTTTCTCTCAAAAGTCTGGTTTAAGTGACTTGCTTTGAATCATAAGGTAATCTTGTGACAGATGATGATATAAAATACAATTTCTAAGTTGGCATTACATTGCCTTAACTGTAGGAATAAAGCCCATTGAAAAACAGATTGCTGTTTCAGTCTTGGTATAAAACTGAAATTATAAACTTGCATGATGAATTGCTGAGCGGCTGAGAACAAAAGATTTCAACTACATCAGAAGGAAAAAGTACTCTCTGAATTTATTATCCAAATCTTCTATAAAGTTAATGACCTTACAAGAAACGTTTTTTGTCAAATAAACAATTTTTGTGCATAGCAATTCTACCCAATAATTTTAACAAGTTCAGTCTTTTAGTGCTCTCAAGTCCCACAGTTATTAATTTTATAGCTTCCAATATCCGAAAAAGTAAGATGAAGGTCTTGAAGATAATATGACTAAGTTGACATCCACAACTATTTTCAGGGCATCAACCATCTTGTTCACTGCCTGAACATAAAAATGCAGGTTAGGCTGATATAATTAAAGACTTTATTATAATGCCTATAGAAAAGAACCCTAAGTTAAGATTAAACAGACAACTTTCTTTATGGTATTTCCCAATTTTGAGTGTGCTTTTTCAGTATTAGTATCTTAATGTAGTTTTTGTTTCCTGTGAAAAAGTAAAATAGATAATTAACTGTTTAGTAGTCATTAACACGTTACTTTCCTAACAGCCTGCTTTCTCCCTTCTCTCTGAAAGTAAAAAGCTGATGTATTAATGAGGAATTACCAGTAATACGATGACATGTGTAATTCTGTAATACCAAGAAATGATAGGCTTTTGTATTGACACTTTTAACTTTGTACCAATGGTCACAATTAATAATGAACATTTGTTGAACAAGATAAAAATCGATAAACTCGCTGACATATGGTAACCGCCTAAAAATGTGTTATAACTGATGTATGGCAATTGCATTGTTTGTTATTGATAAATCAATAAATAATATATCATCACAAATGTTCTTCTCAGTTCTCATTTGGATTAGATAATGAGCAATGTGGTAGACAGAAAGAAATTTTAATTAGCTAGACTATTGAGAACAGTTGACTGACTTGGACTTGGTGGTTAACACTGACATTCAGCCATTGCTATACCACTACAAGCTAGAAGGTAAGGATTACATGGAAAACTGGAAATACCTCTGGTGCCAGCAATATATGTAAGAGCAGCTCAAGAGAAAATTTAAGTTCAATTCTGAAATAAAAGTCATTAGTTGGTCAATACCCCTACTGATTTGAATAAGATATTTTCTTGAATAATTTGTTTCTTGTCAATGTAAATACAGCAACTCCAGTTTTATCTCCAGAACTCCATCGATCATATAGAGTAAAGGATAACATGTATAATCTTGCACTCATATCATTGCTCTTGTTAATGGCAGCTACATACTTAAAAAAATACAGAGATACAGAAATAGGATAATTAAGCAGGCTACAAGGAGATGTGGCTAAAGCTAATTTATTGCACAAATAAATTATTAATAATGAAGGAATAATAAATAAGAAAGTACAGGAATGTGAATGTTACTGCTCTGGTTTGTTTCTCAAGACTTGGAGTTGGATAACCCCAAAATATTCCAACAGTTTTAGCTATAAGCAAAGACCAGCATGCTTATTTCTATTTGTATCTTCTGTCAAATAAAGTTCTTTTAAAAAAAAAATAAATCTAAAAGTAAATGTCTTCTTCGTAAAAAGCTTCTTCGGCCTTCTGACCTACAGGGAGTCTTTTGAAAGTCTAGTTACCTGTTTTTCTCTAATTTCTTACCGTACCTCACCAGTGTCAGGGATGATGTACACAGGACAAATTGTTGCTTTAGGTATGGGGTTGCTTCAGCTGTGCATTTCCTGCTCATATGTTTCCTAAATCTTACAGTTAAGATTTTTGTTTTAAACTTCAGAATGTTACAGCTTCTGAAAGAAAGGGACTATGGCTAGCAATTGACTTTAATGGGGCTTAAGCATGTTTGAAAGGCTTTCTTGAGTAAGCTCAGGGACTTAGACTTCTTGCTACTTGAAAGCTCAGCAGGGTTTAACTCTTCTAGCCTTTCATTGTCACCTTATTTCTGTTAGAAATCCCAGCACTTCAGTGTAATTAATTGTGCAAATGAATACTATCAATGTAAAGATAGTGGTATTGGGCCAAAAGCAATGGCTGTACTTCATGCGCTCCCCAGAAGTGACTATCCACCACCACAAGAACAAAGAGAATGAGGTCAGAGAAAATCCCTCATTTCCACTTCAAATGAGAGCTAGCTATAAAGAACAACTTTAGCCTGCAGTTTCATTCCTACTTTTAAAATTGATCAAGGAGAGTTCTGTTAAAATACTGTACAATGATATTAGCAATATTAATAGGAAATAATTATGAAGAGAAATAATACCTTTTCTTCAACAGGTCCTGATATAAAGTACCAATACTGCTAATGTAAAAGCTTAGCCCTCTTGGTATTCAGTGCTACATTAAAAGAATTTTTATTAACTAATTCAAGAAAGAAGTATGATGAATGTCTCCTTCCAAATTCTATCCCTATCTTTCGTTACAGTAGTATCTGGTAATAGAAAGTGCTTCTGGCAATACTTATCTGCATATAATGCATAAAATTTTTAAGGTATAAAAAGGTCTGTATGGAGGACAGCTACTTGATCCATACTAAGGATATCATAACATTTTGCTGCTTCAATTTAAAATTAAACCTAACAGTTCTACTTCTTTTGATCTTATAATCAGGAACTTATAATATATATGGGACAAATTCTCAGCAGAGGAAATTGTCATAGCTCCATTGACTTCAACAACAATTTATGTAATCTGTCAATCTGACTCTGTATCTTTAATCCATCATTACAATCTCAGAAATTTGCCTCTCAGACTTCTTTTTATCACCTTTGACTCCTTTTTACAATTACATATAAAATAAACAATTTCATTTAGTTGACATTGTTTCTGTAACTGAAACCCCTACTTGTCAAGTTCCCATGTTCTTACAGTTTTTTGACATATAGGTTGTCAACACACATATCATAATAGCATGCTAGTAGTACAAATGTCTTTTTCCCTATTACTATTTACTTTCAGTCTATAGTAGTTTTCTCCAGCCCCAGTCAGGATCAAAGCTCTCTTGGCCTGGGTAACAATCCCTGGTCTAAAGAGCATACAGTTTAAGAAATGCAATGGGTGGAATGTTGCTTGTATGAATTACGAATTGCACCATTAGCCATCTGCAGCCTGGTAACAAATAACTCCAGAAAACAAGTCTTGGCATAGACTTAAATTTCCTATGTTAAACAGAAAATCTGGGAGCTAGACAGGGTTGAGGCAGCATCGAAGAACAGATGCTTGCTGATAGTTGCCTATGGCTCTGATTCAGGAACATATTTAAACACAGAGATATGCTCAAAGGCTTTGCTGCATAGGGATGAATATAAAGCTGTGCTTAGAGCTAAACACTGGCTGAAGCGTCTTGCTAAATTGTGTATCTAAGAGCAGGATCTCTTCCACGGTCATGTTCTTTAGGACTGCTCTGGTGACTGGTGCTGGGATATCATCTGTTTTGATTATTTGTCCGTTATCTGTCAGGATGGGAAGCTTCATCAGAAAGGAAGTCAAAATGTTTTGATTTTTTGATACTGTGATTGTGTTATTAAGTCAAGGTATACCATCTCTGATTCTGTCAGTTAAACTAGGATAGAAATCACCCTAGTCATAAGACTAGCAAGCTATTTGTTTCTCTTTTCAAACTACCCTTTACCTGAGAAACAATTGTGCCAACTGCATCAGCTTCAGCAAATTCAAAAATTGAGCTGCACATCGGCACATCTGAAAACAGCACATTATTACAGTATTTTACATTCTTTATTATGTGCCAAAAGCGATTAGGTTGGTATTAGAATTATTAGTCAATATTAACAGAAATTTTAAATGGTTTATTGTGCAGTGGTTCTCTTGAACACTGAGCAGGAACACAGCCTGAAGCTATCTCACATAACTTTGCTAACCCTTTCAGACCTGCTCTGAGGGTACGTGAAGCTGAATATCTGCTATTGCAGTAGTTTTCACAGAGTTCGAACTACATGTCAGTCACTCTTTACTGGTTTTCTCATCAGTTCTTCTTACTGACATGAGAAGAGTCATATTTTAGAAGATTCAATTACCAAGTTGCCATGATATATTTCAGGAAAATTATATTTCATTGTCAACTGCAAATTATTTGAGGTGCTTTTCTCATATACTTTTAGAGTAATAATCCAATATCACCCAGGGACAGAGAAATAGCAGAATACATGCAAAACCATAGGAATGTTAAAAACCAGAAATCTTCTTTCTGAGAAATTTTTTGCTATCTGCTTAAGTGATGTTCTTATGAATCCCCTATCATTCAAAGTGTATTTTTATATGAATGAGAGGAAAGTTCTTAGAGAAGCATTTGAGAGCATATAGAGATGGCATTTTTATACATGCCTTAAAATCCTAGGAATCTCCATTTCAGCCTCTCCCACTAATGATGACTTAGCCAATAAATATAATTTCAGGTAACCTCTGTAAACAGCTCACCTTCCATACCTGAGTATTTCTATTATTGTCAGCTTTAGCAACTGATCTAAAAGTCTAAATTCTCCTTTGTGATGGGAAGCAAAACTTTTGCTTCCAAGCTTAGAACCTTGAACATTGGGCTGGGGCAGCCTAAAGACGTGAAATTTTAAATTCCCTCCCCTTCTAGGGGTCTAGGAAAATCTGTCTGGTAGAAGGAGTTAATTGTTAGAGCCAGAAAGATACCTGACGCTCATCAAGCAGTCAGATCCAGATGCTTCCTATACAAGGAAGAAAAAGGGGCTAGTGGGTAGCACTAAGGGAAGAAGCTGCCTTTATCTCAGGAGATGCAGCTGTCCTGTAAACACTGAGTGTGTAGTGCCATCTGCTTAATGCCTGAAGTTGCGTTTGTATCACAGAATGGAAGAACCTTAATTTGAGGACTCTGTTTGCTCTCTAAAGAAAAAGTAAGGAAGGGGAAGCAGCCCTCGCTCTTGTAGTCTGCACTGTATGTTGCATCATTTAATTTTTAAGCTCCAAAGGAAGGGAAAAGAAAATAAGGAAGATAAATGGATTCTGTATAAAATATGGAGCCTCAGAAGAACAGAGTGGTAAAGATGAAAAATGACCCAGGGAAAAAAACCAGTAGTGGCAATTCAATTCCCTGTGCTCAGCAGTGGTTTCTGAAGCTGCATAGCAAACCTCCAGAAAGAATTGGGCTGCCCAAGCAGACTGACTGAGATGAGCAGAGGTTAAAGTCTGTGAAAGGCAGTGTTGTGGGCTCTTCTTAATGCAAGAGCTGGATTTGAATACAGACTACCTTTGCCTTCTTGCCAGAAGTTCCAACCCCCATACTGGAATATTGCTAGCTACAAGCCTTATTCTGCATGCTATGCAAGCGTTTTCCCTTTGTGGGAAGGACTAATGCATCATTTCTTGGGTAAGTTAGTGCAGTCAGCTGTAGCGCAAACTTAAAGTTCACCAGCTATTCTAAACTAGCTCTGCGTGTTTGTACTTTGCTTTAACAATGTCCATGCAGTTAGGAAGAGTAGTCGGTGCTCTGTAAAGCTCTACTCTAACTGACTGTGTGCCAGCTTTCCGGAGTAGAAAAGCCTGGAGAAGTGCTTGTTCTTGTCAAATGCTGAAGAATTCAATATCTTTTAGGGCCACGCTAGAGAGAATGATAAATCATCTCTGAAAAAAAGATTAGAAGCTGAGATGTTTACTGCTGTGTATTAAAGCATAGTACCATTTTAATTTTTTGTTGGAACCAAATTTAGAAAAATGCAGTCTCTTCATTTTGCCTCTGTGAGAAAACCCTAGTATATTTATTACCTTTATTTGAAAGCAAGTTTAAGAAAGATTTCAAATGCTGTGTTAAATCTTTATTGATAAAAATTGTACGGTATAATCCCTGCATTCAAGATATTGCATATGACAGCCCTGAAATTTAAAGCTGGGCAGTAGTTTTTGAAAGGATAATACTCTATCTCGTGCCCTAGCAAAGAACTGAGCTGAGGTGGAGGGGTTGGTTATAATACAGTTATACGGATATAGCATCCAAAAGCTGGAATAGAAACTGCCAGTAGCTAAAATGAGACATTAACATGTTTCTTTATTGAAAGAGGTCGTTTAGGGAGCCTTACTAGAAAGCTGTTAGGCATTCCTGCAGTGTGAAAGTTCTTTTTTTCTAGAAAAGTGGTAAGGTAGAAGTAGGTATGTACTGAAAATGCATGTTTACTATAAACAAGCTGTGAACATGCATAAAGAAAGGTATTTAAAAGCCATTTCGCTTTTTAAGGCCAGTTCTTCAAAATGTATAACATTTTAGAAAAGTAGTGCTAAATAGTGGATGTAGTTTGATTTAAAATGAAATGCAATGGCACAGCTGGAGACTATATTCTATTATGTTCTCTCACTTACCTTATTGAAAGTCTTTTTAATGCCCTCTTTCTCTAATATACTTATTTATAATTTTCTCAAGATTTTAACTCGACATGATTGCCTCAGTTAAGATGGGATTGTGAAGACTGCTATTAATTGTGCATACTCTAGCCTGTGACTAGTGACTAATCTAGAAAGTTACTCTAATTTGCCTTGGCGTCCTGTACTTCCAAGCATTCCCCTCAGAGTGAGGACTAAAAAAGAGAATGGCAACAGCTTGTCCTTTCCCCTTCCTTTCTGTCTCCTCAAGATATGCACAAGTACTGTGCTAAAAGGTCTTGATGATCATACTGCAGTGCAACACACCTTAGGATTTCTGAGTTTGGGAATGTTTATGACAGTCCCTGACATCGCTGTGATTAGACTAACCATATTCTTTACCCTCATTTGGTAAACCTTACCCAAAGGTAGCAATTCTATGTTTCTTTTAGCACGCATACACGCCCACACACCCTTAAATTAGCTGGTATAGACGCTCATTGCATTTTATTGTTACAGTTTAAAAGTCCCTTATATTCATCTGAAAGAGAACAAATATTTCATGCAGAAAGTTACAAAATTAGGCTCATGGGTCTCAGTGTTAGTCATCTTCCGCAGTAGACAATGCCACTATATCCCTCCACAAAGCACATGAACAAGCTCCTGCTTCAAGCCAGGAATGTTTTCTGCTCCTACTACTTGTAATAGAAAGGCTAGCACAGAAACAAAACACTCTGATATTTGGAAAGTATCTCATTTTCAGCCTAAATGTACTCACGGCTAGTATATAACTGTTCATTCATCTCCTAATGTTGTCTTTCAAGCAGTTCGAATCCCATTGCGACAGCTTTGCTCCTGATGTACACATAGAAAGCAAAATATTCTTCGAACTTTCAGACTATGAAGCTAACTGTTGAGCTTTCTCAGTCTCCTCTCAGAACACTTATTCTTACTGTAGGAGTGATTCTTCAAGACTGCACTTGGTAGTTTTAAAAGTGATCCAGGACTTCTCCGGCAATATCAGTCTCTTTTTCTAGGGGTGATATTTTGCCTTCTTGTGTATTGACAGTTTTGAATCATCAAGTCAATTCATTGCCATTCTCCTGCTTTTCGTGCTTGAGTTACCAATCAAAATTTTACATCAGATTGGTTCACAAGACTGAGCCTTGACAAACTCTTGCTATTAATATAATTTCTGCCTAATGCTTTGCCTTTCAATACAACCCACTGTCATTTCTCTCTCTTGTGGAACCTTACTCTGTAACACTTCTTTCACGTCTTCGATGTCTCTAGTTAGGCTAAGACTAACTAATAGTTAATCACCTCCCACATGTCCTATCACAAGATTTAATGAAGCACAGATGTGTCTAATGCACTGGCATCGTTCTTAAGCCTAACAAAGTTTTTAGTTTAGTATAAAAATCTCTCTGCTAATAGAAAATTGAGACCAGTTCAGACAAATAAGTCTACAATTATATGTGAAGGTGACTTTTATACTCAGAATGAGAGAAGAATTCGGTGCTTTCTCAGTTCTTTTTTTTTGATGTGGTGGGCTTTTTTCCCCCTCTCCTTCTCCTAATTAAAACTATCTACTTTCACAGGTAGAGGCACCTGACTAGAAACTTCACTCTGCCCTACACTTGAATTAATGGCATTAATTTTCCTGGGTGGGACCTAATTAATAAATAGCCTGGTCTATCTGTAGCTAGCCTTCTAGCAAACATAACCACCTTTTCAGAGAGCTGCCAAGTTTAGGTAAGTTTAAACAACAAAACGAAAGCTGGTTGTTCAAGAGAGATGAAAGTGTGTGAGAATGAATATCTGTTTTGTGGCTTCTTACTTCTTATCTGCCATACATGCATGTTCATCTATTTTCAGAACACTTAGCTTTTTTAAGACATAAGTCTTAAAGACATAAGTATAACTTCAGAGCCATTTGCATTTTTGTTGTAGTTTATATTCCCGTTGTGTAACTGTGTTATTCCATAACTTATGTTTGAAAGCAACTGTTTTTGTACAGAAATTCATGAGTTTTCTTGGTTACAGTTGGAATTTTGGTATCACTAACCTTAAGTGTTTGATTTTTTCATAAGGCAGCCTAATGATTTTTCTTTGAAGGCTTGTGATCCCTTATTTTAAAGTAACTAGATTTATATTTTATTACAGAACTTGGTTTGTTGGCAGATTTAGTCAAATGTTCTGAGCGTACCTTTGATGGGTTGAACAGGATAAAAGAGTTTCACAGCTGTCTTTGTAGAGGATAAAGGGCAGAGGCTCAGCTTCATTTTTATTCATAAGGTTTCAGTGATGAGAAATGAGGTTCTAATCCTGCAACTGGAGTGAGGGAACCATTTTGCTTGTGGAGTTTCTTACTGAAATGTGTGACCAGCTCAGAGCAATGACAAAAAAAGAGCTTTTTTCCCTAGCTTCCCAACTTTCATTCTTTTAATGTTATACGCAACCCCCTAATGCTGCTCATAATGTAGCAGGTGCTGACTTTAAGGTATGTAGGTAGCACTATTAAAATATAGAGTAAATATTGTTGAATAATTCAATCTGGAGAATGTACAGAGATGTGAATGAAAGATTTGTCTGACTTAAGCCTGTGCAGTTAAAATTTGTATCTTGAAAATTTTCCCTAATGAAGACTAAACAATTGTGCGTAGTTTGTGTGTTGTGCAGCTGAATTACCTCTGGAATTGAATTGCTTTGCACTGAAAGTCTGAAAAATGGCAGAACTTGGTAGAAAGAGCTTTCACCTTGTATCCTTGTCCTTGGCTTTTCCAGCAGAAATGGGGAACAGGGACGATTACCTATGGGTTTCATAGGCAGTCAGAGTATGAATGATGTGCATTGGTTCTGAGCTGAAAAAAATCTCAAGCAGGTTTCATCATTCAGGAATCAGTCACTGCATTATTTTACACTTTAACTGTGACCCAGGGGAAGTATTCTGACAGATGTTGAGTATTTTCCAAAGCTTTTGACTCTAAAGTTCTATGGATTTCCTCATTTCCCATTTGCTAAACTTACAGTAGTCTGCACAGTTTGCATCAAACCTGCATATTTTCTAGAAAAAATCCTGCTAAAAGTACTGTTTTAGCAATGAACATTGGTAACTGAATTGGGTTTACATGGCAAAGTTTTGAAGCAGAGCAGGAGTGGGCAGAGAGGCTGCAGGGTTGGTCTCTCTGAGAGGCTGGGGCTACTCAATGCTGAAAAAGCTGGCTCCAGCCAATTCTAAAGGGGGTCCACTTAGAGGATACAGCCCTCTTAAGGTGTCCTCCACCTGAGGACACAGCTGAGCTCATTAGCAAAGGTGGTGATGTCTCTCTGAAAAGGTATTTAAGAAAGGGCAGAAAGCACCAAACAGGGGAAAGAAGGCAGTCCTCCACTGTGAAGAAGGACAATCCCACCAACCTGGAAGGACTGTGGGCGGTAGGTAAGCTCACCCCAGAGCAGATATTTTCCCAAAGGAACTGCAGCCTGGGGATGAGCCTACACTGGAACAGGTACATGTTTGGGAAAGGGGGTGGAAGGCATTCTTCCGAAGTGTATAAATATTTGCTTACCGGTTACCCTTATCAGGAACTAAATATTTATTATAATATGCAATAAATTTATTTCCCCGAGTTGAGTCCATTTAGCCCAGGACAGTAATTGGTAAGTGATTTCCCTGTCTTTGTCAAGCCATGAGCTTTCTTGCTCCTGGTCTTTATATTTTCTAGCCCCTCCCTGCTGAAAAAAAGAAACTGAGTGACTAAGCATAGCTTAGAGCTTTGCTCTAGGTGTGATTGAGGCTAGTTCAATTCTAGGTCCTACTGGGCAAAAGTGGAGGTGCACTTTTTATCATCCATCTCTGCTAGAGTAACAGCTGAGCAACATCTCCTCATAGCGCAGTATACTTCCTTTAACATGGTTTAGAACAATATTTTGAGCTTCCCTGAAGTCACATAAAAAACACGTCCAAGAAATTAAAAGCTATTTCCCATCAGCGAGAGAATCGATACACATAAGGGAAAACATCAGAAAGACTATCAGTTTTCAGTAGCTGTGAATAAGTACTCACATCCAATTAACTTAGAAATTATTTCTAAATGAGGCCACAAATCATGAGTTCTGTGGTAACCAATAAAGGTGCTGTTGTGATTAGGTGATGTACAACCCGTATGATATTAACTACTTAATGCAGGTTTGCCTTTGCAAGTAAGGTGATGATTTACTTCGTAACATGCAGCTTTTTTCATTGATTCTTGATGTAGTCACTCCACCAGTTGTGGGTTTTTTTTGCATTTCACTAAGGCAGCTGTGTGGTCTGTATTTTATTACTTGATAGAACATTAATTAGAAAAGTTAATAAACTGCAGATGAATTCAGTAATCCGTTCATTGAATAGCTTGAACATTTCTACTTGCTGGGGACGTCAGTATTGCCAGAGATATTCACATAGCATTTGTACAATGACTGTTTCTCCAAACATGCATAAACTTTTATCAAAAGCAAATCAAGAAAAATGTCAGTGCTATTAACTTGGGACGGGCTTAGTGTGTTGCCTCTCCATGCAGTCATGAAATACGAATGTAAGGTAGAGGGGTGAGTCCTAGAATAGAAAGAAGCATGGAACCACCATGATGCTTCCTCACCCTATAAGAAACCCCATGGTCAAAAATATGCTAGTATACCTGTGCTTTTAAGAACTGGAATCTGCGTAGATGATGAATGTTCATGGTTTTCTATCTGTAATGTTTTTCTTTCTCTGTAATTTCTGTGATGATCAGAGAATTTTATCTACCATGCAGAACTTTCAGGACAAGCTAAAGAAACTCTAGTTGCTTAGCAATTTCAACTGTTTTGTCAGTGTTAAGTGTCTTACTATGACAAGTTTTGTCTGAGATGCCAAATTCAGTCTGGTTTTATCTGAAAACATATCACAGAATCATTTAGGTGGAAAAGACCTTTGAGGTCATCTGGTCCAACTGTTAACCCAGGACTGCCAAGTTCACCACTAAACCATGTCACTAAGTACCGCATCTCTACATTTTTTTTAAACGCCTTGAGGGCTGATGATTCCACCAACTCCCTGGGCAGCCTGTTCCAGTCCTTGATCACCCTTTCAGTGAAGAGGTTTTTTCCTAATATCCAACCCAAGCCTCCCCTTGTGCAACTTGTGGCCATTCTCTTGTACTGTCACTTGTTATCTGTGAGAAGAGACAGACCCTCACCTGCCTATAGCCTCCTTCCAGGCGGTTGTAGAGAGCCATAAGATCCCCCCAGTCTCCTCTTCCCAAGGCACTCAGGATGATCTGCTCCATAACCTTTCCCAGTACCGAGGTCAGGTTGACAGGCTTGCAGTTCCCTGGATCCTCCTTCTTGTAGATGGGCAGGACTCTTTCTCCTTCTCCCTCACCTCCCTAAAATGCAATTGGCTCAGCCATGGTTTATCAATTTCTATGCTTCTTTGTAATGCTTGGCATTTGCTAATATATTCATATGTTTATTTTTTGCATGGAGTGTTGTATTCTATTTTCTGTAGTAATTTCATAATTACTTTCCTCTGCCTGAGTTAACTGAAAGCTATTAAACATTGAGCAATGCAGAGCTAGAAACTGCCCAAAATAATGCTGCTGGCTGGCTTTATTCCCCCTTGCTGGTAACTATTTTTTTCATGAAAAAAAGAACCAAGGAAAGCCTTTAGCTCTTTCTCTTTTCTGAAGAGTTCATAATGATGGGGGTTTTAACATAAGAACCCATTTTCTACTTAAGGCTTTTTTTGTTTACTGTATTCATGACACCATATGCTCTTCAGAAAATTGCTCAGAGGCAAGTGCCTAATAGAGAATGTTTCATTCATTGTCTAGTCTTGAGGGGTAATCAGGTGGTGTTACCTGATCGCTTTGTGGAGACAACCACTTACAATTTGGTTGGGATTTTGTAGGGACACTGTGAATACTACTTTAATGCCTCTTTAAGATGAATACCTTAACACTCCAAAGGAGGAGGACTCTTCTCCAAAAGCGAACACCTCTGCTGCTTGATTGGATAAGGTATTCTTCTAGACAGGGAAAGATTTAGATCTGACCCTCCTTAGCTGGAGGGGGAAATTGGCTAACATGTTAGGTCAGTGTTTGGGAGGATCAAATTTAAAAAGGCTACTTCTGTCTCCTTATCTAGAGAATCTGGAGGATTGACTCAAGTGCTCTATTTTGTTTTTAAGATGGAGAGAAACAGTGGGTGTGCAAGTACTAGTAAATTGGTATCAGCACAGCACTGAAACAGCTTTCTTTTTTCTCTCACTGCACCCCTGTATTGATTATTTGCTCTTCCTGGGAGATGATGTGAATAATGTGAATACAATTAAAAACTCTGCCCATGGAAGAAATGTTTGTGGAATGACAATGTCAGTGGTATGCCATATGAAAAAAACCTGGGAATCTGGCAATTGTGACATAGAGAAACTGAGCACTTGATACAGGGTTGCTGAGCCTAAAAGTCAGGGATAGTAATACACCTTCTGTTCCTAAAAGCTTAAAGCTCCTACAGAAGTATTTAGGACAGCAAGGAATTGGGTTTTTCCCCACGGTTGTTAATCCCTTAGGGTACTAGACCTGACTTTTTTTTTATGTTTTGTTTTCTTTTCTCCCCCAAATGATCATTTGTACTCAATTTCTTTGCATCTCAAAAGCTAAAATTTCACTGTTGTCCTGTAAGGCACTAAAAGCTTGAAGAATGTATTAAGTGCTTCACACAGTAAAGGGTGATGACAGCATGATGATGTTGTTAAACATTTATTTGGGCACAGTTATTAGGAATTTCATGGGAGAAAGTTAATCTTACTCTAAACCAATCCTGTAAATCGGGATTAGCATCTCGTAAATTCTTACTGCTATGGTCATATGGCAGTTGCATCTGAACTGGGCACCCAAGAGGAAAAGTTTAGTCTTATGATACCTTAAAGACCCTCAAATTCGGTTCACCTTTCTGAAAATTTCTGAAATTCTTCTGAAGTATTGTTTCTGCAGGTGGGGCATACTGCCATGAGTCTCTTGTTAGATAAATAAAACGAAGACTTCTCCAACCACAGAAAGTGGTGTGGTGTTACTATATGAGCCAAAAGCAAAGGATTCCTCCAAAATACTTATTTGACTCTTTGTTTAATTTTTAAAAATACTTTGACTCGGTGATTGCCTATGCAAAATTACATTTGGGAATCAGATTTGTTGGGAACTTGTTAGTTCTTAAGAAGGATGTGCCAATTAATTTTCTTTTAGAGAAGAAACAACTTGCCCTTTCTTGGAATTAAGCAAATCCTTCCTGCAGCTTTTCTTCATCAACTAAAACCTCTCTGATTTGACCTCCTACCTCACCATAAATAACAGAGAAGAGGGTTCAGCGAGTCAGAGAGTGACTTTATGAGTGTGCATTTCTGTTTGATTGTCCTATTTTATCAGACTACCATTAAAAACAAAACAATAAAAAAGCCTGTCAGCCTGGCTGTCTCCACAGCTGTCTATATGCCTTTCCCAGCAGTGCTGGCTGTCAAGCTCATTATTCTTCCTCCGAGTTGGTTTGACCCATTCTCGTGCACTTTTGCTAGGCTGATGAAGTTTGTGGGATCTTGTCTCTTGGGAAATACATTTAGAAGGATAAGTTAATTCTGCTTCTCTCCAGCAAGCAGTTCTGCCTGACTACTCCAGGGCCAGTATGTCTGGGTAGTCTAAATTGCTTATTCTGTAAGCAATAACGTTTGCAAGACCACAGCTGAAACCCTCCCCTTTCCCTATTATGCTGCTTTGTACCACTGTGTTTTGTTGTGAATGATGAGTACTTAAGAGCCTAGGAACCACTAAGCAATAGCTAAATGAAGAAAAGAAGGCCAGAAAACCTGGGTTTGGCCTTGGTTAAAAAAAAAATAAATTAAAATCTCTGTAGCTGTTAGTCCAGTATGTAGGTTTGAGAAGAGCTATTTACAGTCTCAGCTCGCTAACACAAGTCAGTGCGGAAGTGCGATTTTTAATATGTATATAATTACTATACATGAGTATAGCAATTGGAGAATGTTAGTGCTACCTCAAATGCTGTGTGATTAGAGATCAGTGCTAAACACCTACAATGGAGGAACGAAGGTCAGGGTTTTGGAGTTGCTCATAGTCAGATGCTTTTCGTTGTCTCCAAACGTACATGAGTTACTGGGTTTGGATTTTTTATTTCTGATTTGTTGGCTGAATTAAACTGAGGAAAAAAAAAAATCCTTTCTACTCGCTGACAGAGGGATGCACTTACAGAACATCAGTCTTGGGTAAGGAGAAAGAGTGTTTGTACCTCTGTGTTTTTAAGAAAAGGCACAGAATAAAGACTGATATGCTGGAAGCTTGCTTTTGAAAGTATGTGCCTGTGGTGGTTTGACCATGGCTGGACACCAGGTGCCCACCAAAGCCACCCTGTCACTGCCCTCCTCAGCCTGTTGGGGGGGAGGAAAAACAATGAAATGCTCCTGGGTGGAGACAAGGACAAGGAGATCACTCAGCAATTACTGTCATGAGCAAAACAGACCCCACTTGGGGAAATTTTAGTTTATTGCCAGTCAAATTGGAGTAGGGTAATGAGAAATAAAACCTAAATCTTACGACACCTTTCCTCCATCCCTCCCTTCTTCCCGGGCTCAGCTTCCCTGCCGATGTCCCTCCCGCCTCCCCCGCACGGCGCAGGGGACAGGGATGGGGGGTCAGTCCCGCACACGCGGCCTCTGCCGCTCCTGCCCCCTCGCCCCTGCCCTGCCCCAGCCTGCGGCCCCCCCATGGGAGACAGTTCCCCGGGGCTGAGGGGCACAGCCTGCCCCGCCGGGGGCTGCACCAGGGGCTGCCGGGGGGATCTGCTCAGGGCCTGGAGCCCCTCGGCCTCCTGCACCCGCCCGGGGGCTGCGGGGCTGCTGCTCTCACAGTCTCACTCTTCCCCCCAGCTGAAGTTGCCATTGCGCCATTTCCCCCCTTCTTAAACGCGCTGCCCCAGAGGCGCTGCCACCATCGCCCCGGGGCTCGGCCTCGGCCAGCGGCGGGTCCCTCTCGCAGCCGCCCGGCATCGGCTCTGCTGGACATGGGGGAAGCTTCTGGCAGCTCCTCACAGCAGCCACCCCTGCACCCCCCCGCTACCAAAACCTTGCCACGCAAACCCAGTACATGCATTCAAAAATACCTTCTTTAAACTGCTTGTTCTAAAGTCCAATTCCGGGATCTAGACAAGCAGTACATCTGTGTCTGCACAGGACCGCTCGGGATAGCGTGTGCGGTACCTGGCCGTATAGGCTCCATACCTGGCAGTGTGACACAACATGCTTCACCTATCCTGAAGCGCCACTAAACCACCTGCAGTTATAACACATTTCTGTTGTGCCTTATGCAACACCCATACACTGTGCCAGACCTCTGCAGGGAGAATTTAAGCCCATTTGTTAAACTATTACATTATAAAACTAATAGTGGAAGGCTTCATTCAGCTCTTCGCTTTAGGCCCTAATGCACAACATTTGTAACTGTTCATATTTTTGGATCTGCTTGACATGAGGGAAGCTTCTGGCAGCTCCTCACAGCAGCCACCCCTGCACCCCCCCGCTACTAAAACCTTGCCAAGCAAGCCCAGTACAGTGCCCAAGAGAAGTGATATTAAGTTTGGGGGGTTTTTTATTTAAAACTCATTTGGGCTTGTAGCTGTGAAGTACACACCTGCTTCAGTCATTCTGGACATTACTAGTAGGATTCTTGTAGTAACTTTGAAAGGTAAAATAATCTGTAATGTAAAAGTTAAAAAACCTTAGCTTTGGGTGAGGGAAAGTCTTTACTCATTAGCTATGAAGTTGTTATGGATTAAAGGCAGACCTTTCTTCTCTTTATTAAAATATGCAGTGCCCATTGATTTTAACGGTCTGATAAGTTTTGATTCAGTAATTGCTGTAGCTTCTGTTTTTCAGTTATTCCTAGGGGTTTATCACTGCTGAGGCATATGGTTTAGCTGTTCGAGAGAACGTCTTTATTACAAAAACTGAATGTCTTGATTTGTGATCTAGTCTTAAAGTATGTATGGTCTGCGTTTGACTAGGTGAAGGAAATACTGGTCTGGCAAGCAGAATTGAAAACTAAATGGTGTATCAATAAATGGCTTTTACTAATTGTAATTTTTTTTTAAAAGTTACAAACATTAGGCTCCCTAAATAAACCAAAATAAATGGTTAATTAATCGAGCTTCAATATTTAATTAATTAGTTTTTACATAAACTTTTTTAAAACCTCAGTAATATAAATCTTAAAGACATCCCTCTGGAAACAATATATGTTCTGTTTTCATGGGGAGTGACGTGTTAATTGCCTGCAGACATCTTGTTGGACTAATAAGTAAAATAACCTAATAACTAATTGAAACTCCATTGAAATAAAGTCATTAGGAAAGTAGTATCATATCTAAGTAAATTAATTCCGTTTTCTATCCTGAATTATCTAGCTGTGTGCTTTGATCACAGCTGAATTGGATCATTAACTAATTAAAAGTGAAGCCAATTAATAATTGTGAACTCTAGTATAAAGATACTTTTTTCCTCTTTAATAAGACATTTCAATAAGGAGTCTTGGCTCTTTGAAAATTTTCTTCTGCAAATGTTTAAGAATATGGGTATGACACAACTGATGAAACTTTGGTCAGGAACAAACACTTTAGACTACAACTAGTTAGAGAATTGTCTGGCAAAACAAGACTTTTGTTGCAAAATACCTTTGTTACATCTTTGAGTTCAAACGCCTTGCAAAACCACAACTCTTTCTTTAAGATAAAATAAAAATCCTAATAGCTTCCTAACCATTCTCGCATTCGTTCTGCTGGAAAATTTAGGCTTTTAAAGCTTTAGGCAGACTTTGCTGAAGGAGGCTGGGGTCATTTGGCTCTGGCCTGTCCTGTATGACTCAAGCTCCCTACCATGGTAATGTGTGGAGTTGAGCCAAGAGCTGGGGCTCACTGAACATCCCAGGTCCTTGCCACAGGACTGACGATCTTGGGCATCTAATAATGGGTCAGGTTTCACGGCTATTCTGTAGGGGATGCTGAAGTCTCCCTGGTGTGGAACTGGGTGCTCTTATCTTGAAGTTTAATTTCTGCCTTTTGAGACTTAGGAACAGAGAAGGAGCTGAGGACCTAAAAAATCTTGTGAGGGGAAAAAGAAAGGCTTATATGTGAGTGAAAGATGCTGTGAATTTCACATCCATTATGCTGAAAATTACTTCTCTCTGCTGCTCTTCCCACAGTCCCCTCTCAAGATTTCATGCGAAAGGGACATTGTACTTTTTGTCCCACAAGGGGAAGAAGGGCATTAGGATTTCAGAGTTTTCTGCAGGAAAAATCCCTCCTAGGCAGTTTTCATGCATGCAGCTGAAGCTTGTTCTGATGCTGTGTGTGGTTAAAGGATGACAGAAGGTTGTCTTGTTATGGTGCTGGAAGCACCAGTTCCCTTCCTGAGCTCCTTTGGGAGATATCTTTGGTTATGTTTCACATTCCTGTGCCAAGTACCTGAATTTATGAGAAAAAGAACCAGCAGATTTGGTTGTTAAATGAAGAACCGAGATTTTGTAAGTTTCCTGGCATAGAAAATCACCTCTGTGTAAATGTAGTGACAGCTCTGCAAATTCAGTATGGTTAACTGGATCATGGTTTTTTTTTTATTATTTTTCCATTACCCTTTTCGGTTTTAAGATCAACAGGGGAAAGGTAGCAATTAAAGGATCTACTATCTATTTTTTTTTTTATTTAATGTTTTGACTGGTAAAGGTTTTTAAATATAGAAGTAATCTTGAAGTCAATAAATTCAAAATTTCAAAATTCATTCTTCTTGAATTTTGGCTCTTCATGGAATATGCTGGTTTTCAGGGAGTCTCAGGTGGTGATGTGGTGTTTCGAGTTAGCTGCTGAAGACTGAAATGCCCCAAAGTCTGCATGCTGAAGTGGGACCTACCTAGGCTCTACAAAAGAAAATTTTGTGAGAAAAGATATGTCAGATTCTGTACCTATACACTACAGAGAGGTATGTCCTTTCGCTGAAGATTCACAGTTCAGATTCCTGCCCCAAAACTGTGGGCCTAAACCAGTTGTTTCTTATGAGAGACAGAATCTTTTCAGTACTCTTACAGTGCAGGATGCAGAGCATTGAGAGTTTGCCTGGTATCTAAGCCAAGTTTGTAATTTTCCACAGGAAGAAGTTAATTATCAAGTTTAGAGTACTGGAGTCTTTCTGTTGTGTGTTAAAGCAGCTGCATTTTGCATGGGATAAATACTATTTGGTTGGAGAACATAGAACCACAGAATCATTTAGGTTGGAAAAGAACTTTAAGATCATCAAGTCTGTTAACCCAGGACTGCCAAGTCCACCGCGAAACCATGTCCCTGAGTACCACATCCGTGTGTTTTAAAAACATGATTCTGTATGTGAGGATACAGATACTTCAGTGAAAACATTACATAAATACTTAAGGAAACTGAAAGACCAGTTCAAGATAGACTACTAGCTGTGTCTCCTATCTTTGTCAAATGATAAACTAGAAAGTTGAGATCCTTGCAAGTATTTTAAACTAAAATAAAGGAAGCTAGATGTATAGGTAGACTACGGAGAGGGGGGGAATACTTGGCATGTGGCTTTCTTCTTTCCTTTTAGCTTTTTAAGACAAAAAAAAAAAAAGACAAGGGTTAACCCCCCCTCCCACGTTTATCTTTCTTGGGTTGTTCAAGTCTCTGGTCTTTTTAGAACCAATGCCCCATAGTTTTCATTAACTCATCTGTTCATACCCTCCAAAGGTACAGGAAACGAGGGAAACTATTCCCTAATGGGAGCCTTCTGACAGCGCTGTGTGTCAGTCTTTCTCTTCATGAAACAAATATCTTCAGGGTGCCTAAACCTGAAGCTAACCTTGCAAACATGCAAACATGTCTTAGATGATCTGCAAGATTGTGGAAGCTTTAATTAAAAGCTACTTTTGCTCAAAAGCTTTGCAAATTTCTAGCACTTTACCTGCTTCTCCCTGATAACATACCTTCAGTGGTAAACCAAAAAGTAGTTAATTTTCCAGCTTTGTCTCTGTAAAATGTGCTTGCTATCTGCTTTCCCTCCAACTCTGAAGTAAGCACCTTTCCTATTTACAGTGAGTTGATACTGTATATGGTGATAGATCTCTTTCCATGTTTAGTGATGGAGGTTCACCGGATCTGGAAAATTATGTTCTGACCCTCTAGCACTAAAACTAATGCCAAAATAGTGAACTACATGAAACAAGATATTACTAAATGCATGTTGCTGAAAGAAAAAAAAAAAAAAATCATGTAAAATGAGAACATCCATGAAGAGTTAATTGGTGCAGTGGGAGACATACATGTCACTTAGGTACCATCTAGTCTCAAAATGAGCCATAAACAGCACTTAAGTGGTAGGTAAGATTTGTGCTGGCCCTCTGCCTAGAAGTAGATTTCCATTTAATTATCAATGTTACTTAATTGGTAGGTCAACAACCATGGGTCTGATTCAATTATATTTACTGTCAAAATGCCAGAAACAAATGACTTCACAATAAAGTATTGGAAAAATTAAATAAATCCCTCAGAACAAACGCTTGTCCTGTGGAATTCCTTTGTCGTGAAAAAATCTCACTGCAATTTTTCCTCTTCTTTTGAATTCCTTTGAAGTATTCCTTTAAAATAAATAAATCTGACATTATCACCTCTGTAAAAAATGCTGGTTTTAAATAGAGCTGTTATGAAGTAGGTAGGCAGTTAGGATTTGACATATGTGAGAAGTAACCCACACTTAGCAGAAAAAAATATGTAATTTAATGAGGAAAATACTCTTGTATGCCCAGCAAAACTACTTTAGTATAAAATGCTTTACAAGAACAAACTACAACTTAAGCTGGCACATATTTCTTCCATAACTCCAAAATAATTTCCCAAGGCAGCAATTTATGTTGCTTGTTTAAAATGCAGCGTGAATGATTATGAGGTGACAAAGACTAACGAGACTTCATTGTTACTCAATTGGGACTTATAAGATTGTGCATTATGTGAAAGACTATTTAAAGGAAATACTATTCAAGAAAATTGGAAAAAAAATCAATGCAGTAAAGCTCATTAATTTTAAATCTGAAATAGCTATTAATTCACATGGTTCTGCTTTCAAAGTCATGAGAACAAAATACTGTTATCTTGTTAATAAAACTGTTGGAATGATAAAATGTAAAGTTGAATTTATTTTGGCAAGAAATAATTATTTTTACTTCAATTTACTGCTGAGTAGCATTGTTTCCACAGGACAGAAACTTATTACAATTTTATACACTTATTTTGTGCCTGTCATTTCTTTCTTAAAAAATTCTGTGATTCTGAAAACCCAGAAAATATTTTTCCATCCACAAATACTCTATATGGTTATATTTCTGTGTTTTCTGTCTCAATTTATGAGTTATAATCTTACTAATGCTATGTAACAATTCAAATTTTTAGTATTTTAAAAGGTTTTTGGGATCTTGCCCATTGATATATTTATTTTTAAGCTTCGTTCTTTCTAAAAACTTTCTTGGCAATCTGACAGTGCAACTTTTTTTTTAAACAGATTTATTTCCTCTTAACCATATAATTTTGGCATATTATTGTTGGGTTCTTAAGTGTAGGAGTCTTGACACAAAAAATCTGACCTGAATGTGTCTCCAGATATGTTGCCAATTGTTACTTTGTCTAATGTTCTAAAGTGTACATACTTCTGCCTTACTGTCATCTAATTTTATGAAAACATTTTAATTTACAATTGAAATCAGATATAAGTTGAAATTAATCTACTACATGATGTTTCATCAGGAAAAACTCAATTAAAATAGATATTATTTTTTTTCTTATAACTTCATTGGTGATTTGCATCCTGTAGTTTTGATCAGAAGTAACATTCTGTACCAAAAGAGTATTATCCCTTAATAGTTAATGACCTGGTAGTTTGAAAGATAAACTTCACTTGGAGTATAAATAAATATCGTTCAGGAGAAAATGAGGGGAAAGAGGAGCTGGTATGCTGAAAATATTGCTGGCAAAAGGAAACACGCCTTGTTTCTCTGGTGTTTATCAGGCTCACCCTTGTGATGCCCTCTCTTAAGGGTGATACTGCTAATATTTGAAGGGGCAGCATCAGGATGGTGGGGTGAGGTAGAGGTGTTGGGGATGCCTTCCTCAGTTTCAGCTTGTTTGGGCTTATTGGGGTGTATCCTCCTCTCAGCACACATCCTTCTCCCTGGTACCCAGGGAAAGTCTGCAAGTTACCCCAGCACTTCCCTGGGCACCCACAGGGCTGCTGGTGGTTGCTTGGGAATAATCTAGAGAGGACCAGGTCTTTTTGACCCCTAGCTGTGCCAGAGCCAGTGCCTGCAGAGGCAGCGCTGATGACTTGCCCACTTAACAGCTGCTGTCACAGCTAAACCCAGCTTTGGCCATGGCAAGATCATCCCAGCTCTGAGGCCTGTCCCTGTTGGATCTGTATGGTGTCTATGATCTTTTACTAGCAATGCCAAAAATGTTATTTACTGGGCTACAGCTGATTCTGAAGTCCAGCCTGGATGGTTGCTCCATGAGATGTGAGAGACCTTTGTTCAGACTCCAGCTTTGAATCTGTCTCCAAGCTATAGATGTTCTGCATTCTCTTTTCTCTCTTTGGTTTTGTGCGCTATTGGCCCTACTCCACTGTAGGATAAGGGGCAGTTTTAGGGTGGTTCTTTCAGATATCAATGGTGTTTTAAGAAAGGCAAAAATATATTCTGTTGTTAGTGGCCTTTCGTATGAATCATCTCACTAACAAGGCTGTGATTAAAGCTTCATCAAAATCACAGCTCCAAAAATGTTGGTGTTGACTGTGTAACTACTAGGATTGTGGGGGGGGGGAAAGGTGGCATTTAATGAAATGTTTTCCCCAAATATAATTTTGAACAAAAACCCTAGAGAGGGGACAGGAAAAGGGGAACTTCAACATGACATAACATTCCATTCTTTTACATCAAGCCTTCAGAAAAAGACATTATGGCTTTATTCTAACCGCTGTTGCTTTTAAATGATTTATTTTTTTTCCTGTTCATGTTATGAAATGACTGCACTGAAAAGGCAGCCTTCAGTTGTCTCTAGTGGACTCTTTTTAGAGGATTCTTTGAATCATGAAAATCCTTTTCAGTTTCGAAAAGCCACTTTTCTGTATCTCAGTCCTTTGCAAAACAATTTTTGTCCTTATACAATGCTAATTATGTCTTTAGCTAGAAAATACATAGTGTAAATTTCTCAGAGAAGGAACAACCTTAGAGTTTGAAAATAATGTGTACAAATACAGATCTAAGAAATAGAGTTTTCAAAGCTTTTGGTATGTCTGAACAGCTCTTGAAGTCTACTTTTGAATTTGCAATCGCTTTCAGTATACTACACTTGTCACATAATGCAATTTTAAACTTGAAGAGCACTGAATGAGGAAAAAAAGGTTACGTACTTTCCGCATTTAAAAATAGCTTGTATTGGTCAGATCCAAATGTTGTCTGGAAACAAGATTATTTAGGTCCTACATAGACTGGCATTGCTAATAGTGCTCAGAGACACTGTGTTCTAGTTAGCTCAGTTTTAGAGTTCTGTATTCTGTCACTACAAAAAGTAGTACGTAAAACCTAATGAAAGGACATATAATTTAGGGCTATAGACAAACACATTGGTAAACAATCTCCTGCAGTTTCTTAGTCATATTGGTTGGATGATTTTTCATTGGTTTCTGCAATTAAGATAAAAAAAGCTATAGGCAGCATCAGCTGCTGTAGCCAATTAAGTGCACCAGTAATTACTTGTAAGAGGGTAACTTCCACTCTACAGGAATCAACGTTTCTGAAGAGCCTGCTATAGTCTGTTATGGATCATTCTGTGTCTTTTTTTTTTTTTTTTTTTTAAATTTCCTTTCAGTCTTTTTACTAAAAGAAAGAACTGTTGAAATATAGTTCCAAGAAGTTATCTTGTTGCCATTGGATGTATAAACATTCTTGTAAGTCCATAGTACTCACGGTTATCTTCTTGGTTATCCTCGTGGCCTGTCTCTGACATCCTGAACGAATCATGACCGAAGTCAGGGAAACCTTGTTTGACAGAGATACTCTCTTAGGGCTTTGCCTCTGGATAGGTTTGAATGAGGGTAACCCAGGGCCTAGGCCCCTTTCCTGTGATAATGAAGCCTGATGAGAGAAAGCCCCAGTTTCCTGGCTTGACTTGGAGTTCCCAATCTATCAATTAATTTCACCCACCTCCTGTCTTGGAAGTTGAGGCACAGCAACTTTTCAAAGTGGAGGAGAAAGCAGTGGTGAGATTAGTGACTCTTTTGGCTTTTTCCCCCCCTTCTTAAACGCGCTGCCACCATCACCCCGGGGCTCGGCCTTGGCCAGCGGCAGGTCCCTCTCGCAGCCGCCTGGCATCGGCTCTGCTGGACATGGGGGAAGCTTCTGGCAGCTCCTCACAGCAGCCACCCCTGCACCCCCCCGCTACCAAAACAGAGTTTATCTGTCACTCCTTCCCCTGCAGGGGAACGGGCCCTCACACCCTGCCCTGCTCCAGCATGGGGTCCCCCCCATGGCAGATCTTCTCCAACGCGCCCCTTCCCCTGGGCTGCAGCTCCTCACAGGCTGCCCCAGGCAGGTCCCCCAGTGGGGCGCAGCCCCTCAGGCCCTGCCGTGGGGTCACAAACCAAGCCCTGCCATGCAAACCCAATGCAAGGCCAAGGGAGGTAGGCAGTAGAAACTCAATTAACTTCTTCTCTGTCTGATGAAGCAGAAATTTGTGTCTTATTTTTCGGTAGAATGTATTAGCTGGCAGCTATAGATGGGCTTCAGTGGGAGAAATATGTCTTTTCTGGTCAATCTGCCCATGTACAACAAATAATTCATTTATGGTACAAAAAGGAGATGAGATGCTATGACTTGTCAGACTAGCAATTACCTGTGAGTAGGGAGGTCCTGAGTTTCAGATACTGTTTCAAGAAGCTCGTATTCTGTTTCTTTATTGTTTAATGTAAAGTACATGACTAAAATCCTTTAAAAAAAACAATGATTTGTGTTTGGTTTCCCTCAAAAAGCCTTGTTTTTTAACTTGACTAACCCTTTCAGTGAATGAGGTTTGGCTTTAAAAATCAATCATAGGACTTGGAACTAAGTAGTGTTTCTTTTTGGCTCACCTAGACAAACTATTTAATAATCTGTAGAGAATGGAGAATGTACAGGTGTAATTTACACGCTACAAAGTAGGTGAGAGGAGTGTGCAAATGGGAGAAGATAAGGGAACAGATATGGAATCCACCTTTCACAGTTGGTGCCAATGCCAGCAGAAAGCAGAAGCCCTGTTATCTCTGTTCCATCAACATGTTGGAACACTGGGAACTCACCAAGTTGCTCTTCTGTATTGTGGACACTGAGGTCCCAGCCATGCGCCCTTAACAGCTTCACTTGTCTCATCCCTTAGTCATCTCCAGTCTCTCTTGAGCGACTTCCCATGTTTGACTGTGGAACGAAATCAGACATGACTTTCCTGGCATGCAGAGATCGTGAGAACTTTCTGATGCAGTCACCCATCTGCCATCCTCATTCTTATGTGGGATGCTTGTCATGTTTTAAGTGAACACTTGATCTCTTTAGAGTGGGATGTGAATTTTGCTGAAAGAAAAGTATTTGTCTAATGTCACTTGTTTTTATGACTTTAGCAGGCTCATATAAGACATCTGTCCTTTCAGAGCACTTGCCTAAATTGGTAGTTTTGTTGTTAGTTGCTTGTTCATCTGAGTTTCAAAGACTTCAGAACTACCTTTCATTCGGCAAAGAGGGTCCGTGCTTGCTTATGAGGTATTTTTTTAAAAGCTATTTTTAAAGAAACCATGGCAGAATAAAAAATTATTTAGGTCAAGAGGAAGATGTTACAGTACTTGTAATTGTGGAAGTAAAAGCTTGCAAGAAAGTAATATTTTAAACAACTGTTCAAATATCAGAGCATAGAACTACAAGAACAAAATCAACAAGAGATTGCCATAAAGGGTAGTGCATCCATCAGGCGGCTGGTGAAGGGTGGAAATATCTGTATTTCTTTGTCAGAGCACTTGGAGTATTTATACTGGGTAAAGCTGAAAACAAGAAAAAACCCCAAACATTAAATTAAATACTTGGTTACTGTTACTAGTAGCCAGTTAGCTAGCTGCAGCGTTATTACTGGTTTTAGAAAAACGATTCTTTCTGAAGATGTCCACGTAGATATTTCTGACCAGTATCCAGAGATACGTATGTATGTCCTAAATGCTTGATGATAACTTTCCACTTAAACGGCAAGGATGGTGTTTAAATTTACACAGTTCCAAATTAAATAGGAAACTAAATATTTAATGCTACCGGGTTTCTTGAGAAACTGAGATCTTAGCACATCTCATACTGTATTTTCTGTCTTCTGTGTAGGTATGATCCTTCTGGTTCTGTTTCAAGTATTAACTCCATAGATGTGCCATGTTTAAAATCTGTTGCTAAGTTCTGTGTGTGCGTTTGAAGTAAAACTTTTTTCACTAGGAAAATTCCAGCACTGACTGTGGCAACTGTACAACTGCTTTATAAACATATTTGCTAGTACAGCTGCACATGATGCTCTAACCCAAATGTGTTACTCTCCATTGGAAAAGCCTCTTTGAAATATTCAGACTGAACAAGTTCACATAATCTCACATTTCCCCTTCCCAAGTTGAACTGTTATTTATTAATAGTGTATGTAAGTACTTATTTTTAGTATTTTTTTAAGTTGTTATTTAGGGATCTGAAAATGGTGATTAGATTCAATATTTGAAGTACCATAATAACCAAAAATATATTAGCAAAAATACTATGTTCATAAACATTTTGGATTTTTTTTTTTTGGGGGGGGTGAAGTGAAAACAAGCAGATGATTTCACAATGTAATGATTTTTATTCTCCTGTTCTGCTGATATAAAATGGCTACTAAGAGCAGTTTTGTGTTACTTAAGTAACCTTTAGGTATTCTAATGTATTTTACACATTGCACTGCATTAAATCCTTTTAAAAGGCTAATTAGCTTTATCATCAATGTCATAATTTCAAATGAGTTAGACATATTATGTTTAGTTATTACAGAAAAAATATCTTTTATCTCTGATGGATATTAAATACTAGTTTTATGAAACTGCAATCACAGTTGTTTGGCATATTAGTAACACTTTATTTTAATCATTTTAATAGCACTGATTGTAATACTCATTTGGGATTCATGTAGAACTAACATTTATTTCCATAAAGCGTTTCACAGTAATTGAACATTAGTTCAGTTATGAATGCTGGATTGCTGCCAGAGTATTTCTTTTTTTTTTTTTTTTTTCTTCTGTTTCCTCACTGTTGATTTTGTAAACCCATCTTTCTGCTTCATTACCAGTGAGATCATTAAATCTAAGGCAGGATTCTTAGCTAGCATAAATTGGACCTCAATAGAACTATTCTGATCAACACTGATGATCTGGATGCTCATTTTTGCTGTATTTTAGTAAATCATGGACTTCTTAATTCCAGACTCTTTTGTGACTAAGTAGACTTTTCGTAGACAAACAAATGGAACATATTTCCAAATACAAATCAGAAAAAGATCATACAAATGTGTTTATGTACTATCTAGGGGATCTGTTTCAGGTTACATTTGATTCTACTGAGAATATCCCAAGTACAAGGATCTGAAGCCACTTGTAAAATTGCATTCACAGTCAAATCACCTTTTATGATGGTAATGATTTCAGTAATAGCTTTACTGTTCTACAGCAATTTATTAAGCAGTTGTTGAGACCTCTTTTGTCCTTTTGCTTAGAAGAAAAACAGGTTGTTCACAAGACAAGTATCAGTACATTTCAACTTTGATTCAACAGTAATATGGAAGTTTGAATAGTTACAATTTTAAGTGTAGGGAAGAACTGCTTATAGTTGATAGATTATTCACATTATGCACAAGACGTTTATGACACTGGATAAAATCTCTTGCAAACAGCTTTCAGGAGACCAAACATTTTCAAGAATGTCTTATGCATCTGTGATATACAAAGCCTTGCAAGAGCACATGGATTGAAAAATGGGTGGCATTTCAATAATACTAGTTATTTATTATGTAAATAATCTACTTGCATTTATTACATACAGTGAGTGGATAGGTAATTGTTACATAGAGGTTGTTAAAAAGGATGGGTTTGTTCTATCATTCACAGGTATATTAGGATTTGTTTTTTTTTCAGACTCATCTTATGCCTCAGGTACAAAATGAAATACAACTTTTGTGAACAGACTTTACAATAACAATTTCTACAGCAATTAAGTTTCTGTTCCACATTTCTAAAAAAGAAGAAAAAGGGGAGGGGAAAACTAAAGCACTGGCTATCTGCATAAACCATGTGATCAACTATGGAAATAACCCCAGCAGTGATATTAAAAGATACGAAAATGGTGCAACAGCCTCTAACATGAGCAGAAACTTGGATTTTGTAGTTCATGTAGTTTTACTGCAACCCATGTTGTAGCAAATGCCAAAGTTTTCATTTTTTCGGAGATGGGTTATTTAGCAAACAGTAAATCATTACAACTAACGAGACTTGTTGAATGGCAGGTTCACTAGGTTTCTGAATATAACCCACTTCCATGGTTCTTCTGCCACTAAATACAAAAGGTAGACACAGTTTTAAATATTTAAGTTCATCTTGAATATTTCACAACATACTTGAACTAAACAGTTATTATAGACTTTCCAGGTGAACCAGGGGCAGGCTTGGTTTACAACCAGAAGTTCTGGAGTTTTCCAACTCTTACCAAAGAGCAGAAAGCCTGGCTTGGTCTTGAATATCTGTTATGCACCCATCACAAAAATTACTTTAATCTCCTATGTTTACTTACAAAATAGCAACATTAAAGAATTTATATTATTGCTAAACTTTTTTCTTAAGCTAAAAATCAGAGATTTGATCAGTTGGATGAATCAACCTTGGATTAAAAAAAATAATATGCAATCCTGTTACTCTCTAGCTTCATAAAAATCTATTTTTTCATTAGGTGGCTTTACCCTGTCCTTCAGTAAATGGAGCAAGAGAAAATAATTTCCTATTAAAAAGTGGGGGAAAAAATTACTTCTCAAAATGTTTGCAACTGTCTTTTGAGTCTTGAGGGGGTTTGGCGGTTAGCATTTTGTTTTAGTTTTCACCTGAATGAAAATAACTGACCTAGTCAAATAAGTAGTACACTAATGGAAGTAAAAGTTTGGACAGGTCAAGAATCTTGAATGAATGCAGTGTTCAAAACTCCTGTAATACAGCCATTAGTGAAATCATAAAATGGCCAGCAAGAAAGGGCATTTACTAGTACTGAAGACATTTTTGATTGATTGAACTAGGAGGAAAAACATATATGGACATCAGAAAATAAGGGTTTGTTGCTTCAAGTTAAACTTCCAAAATTTAAAATCCATGTCAAAAACCAAATTAGTTAGTAGTAGTGCATTTGCCTCTTTGCTATGGTTGCGGTGTTTATAATCTGGGAGGTTTTTTCTTTTCTTTTATTGCTATTATCTATTTCCCTGCATGTTTGTTATTACTTCATTTTTGAGAAACAGTATATTTTGAGGCATTATCCTCTGGCAGGTTTTAATTTTTACAGGGCATACGAACTAGCTCTTTTCTGGAGAATGTCAGACTGGCAGCTCACCTAATGTTCTCTGATCCGTAATGGATATGTGAAGGTCCAAACCCAGTGCTCCTTCAGGTGGATTGGAACAGAGTGTGTGTTTAGGATGCTCAGTTCAAAAGACATGTAATCTAAAGTGAAACTGTGAAACTTTTGAAGTAGGGATGGCAGTAGAGTGTGCTCAGCACCATTTGCTTCAATCTACTTATCTCCTGTTCTGCTGAATTGCTTATGTCAGCCCAGCCTTTCTTAATAAAGAGTTTGAAAGTAGAATGGCAAAAGTGATCAGTGCTACTGATACACTGACTGAATAATATGATGCCGCTGAGTAGTAATAGAGGGAAGAGCCCACGAATAACTGAACAAATGCTGCAAAGGGAAGGAAAAAATCTTCTCAGGCATAGGTACAAGCAACTGATGAAAGAAGTCATTTAATATGGATGCAAAGCAAACAATCTGCTTGACAATGAATTTTGCTAGTATGCGTAATAAATTTCCTAGAGCCATCCTAGCTGATTATCATTACAGTTAGTCTGGTCTAGATGGTAATACATATGAAGCAAATCTTTAGTGTCAAAGAACAAGATGTGAGTTGTCATATTTTCGTGTAGTCTGATAGTCACAGAAAGGGTTAAAGATCTCTGTCTGACTGAACTGATGCATTGGAAAGACCTCATGTGTCTTCATATTAGACTTGTTTAATCTGACCACAGTTCTTAGCCCTTTAATATCAAGTTCTAGGAAAAATTAAAATGTTTTAGAGGTTTAAGATCATAAAGCCTCTTTGCCATAAAGATGACAACATAAAAAGCAATTAGAAAGCTGTCAAATGAATATATGTCTTCCAAAGCTCTGATGCACTTAAAAGAACTAATTATGAAGAAAACTCCAGTGCTGAATATAATGATTAGCAATATGCAAATCACAGACAAATTCAGGCAGAAGTCTACAGAGACCAGAAGTTTGCCAAATGACTTGCAAATGTAGACCATGATGGTTTAATATGGTATGTGATTCTCTTTTCCTGGAGCTAGTCTAGATAGTGGTCATTATGAAAAGGGCAATGGGAAACACTAATGTTCATTGCATAAGAGTGAAGGTACCCTCTTGCTTCAGCCATTCCGTACTCAGCAGTGCATAAGAGCCTCTTACTGGTAAGAAGCCATTTCTACCAACAGTTAAATGACTGGGGTTTACAAAAATGTTATTTTTCCCCCCTCATCTGTCCATACCTTCAATAAATAAAAGCTGCAAAGAAATTCTCTGCATCCAAAAACATGGCAGATACTTTGAATCTTTCTGCTGCAATTGGGCACCATTAAATGTACCTTTGGACAGTGTTATATTCAAACATTTTAGGGCTAAGGTGGGACCCAAAAGGCGTTGGTTGGGTTTTGTTGGTTTTGGGTCTTGTGGTTTTTTTTGGGTGGTTTTTTTGGTTTTTTTTTTTTTTTTTTTTTGTAAGAAGGTAAATGTAGAATAGGATATGTTTTGGGGATAAAGGTTAGCAGGAACCTACTTAAAACAGTGAACTTTTATGTGAAGATCTCTGTTGAAAAGCATTAGATTGAGTTATCTAGACAGGAGCCAGTGATGATTCTCAGTAAACAGATGTCTACTAAACTATTTTATGCAAGGAAATAAAGCTTAATTTTGAGTCAGTTTATGCTGGTCTGCTCCTAGAATGGCCAGCCAGCCTGCCTGCCTTCAAGCTCAGTAAGGTCTACAACTAAGAATCTCTATTAAATTCAAGAAACTTGAGTATTCAGAAGTACAGCTGAAACCAAAATACAAATACTGGAAAAATACTTGGTATTTTTTTTCAGTGAGTAAAGTGTATCTGATACGTTGTTGTTTTGAAGTATGTATTTTGTAAAAATAAGAATACTTGTTATCAATGTAAGTCTTGCTTTTGAATCTTTAAGCCAAGTGCAAAGCTAAATCGCTATGATTCTAAAAGGGGTAATTTATTCCCCTTTCTTGTTCCTTGAGATAAATAAGCTCATGTCAATGGCAAGGAAATAAAGCTTATGTGCAGAAATAGCTGGCATGTCCTTTTTAGATGATAAGCAAGTGTTCATTTTTCTGTTTTTAATATTTGGATTAGAAGAGAGGTAGGACTCTGCTTTCTAATGGAAACTTAACCAGATAAATGTAGACGCTCCATTTTAATACAGATGTTCTTAGTCATCCTGGTTCCTACATGCGGTGCAGAGCATTCCTGCCTTTGGGAAGAAGAGTCTTCCAAAGAACCTATAAACAGCTGAGAAATCTTCTGTAAAATTGATATATTATCATCTGCTTCCCAGCAGGATTTCTCAGAAGAAGGAAATCAAGGAAGACTTGATTTCTGCCTAAGTTTTTGAGGCATAAATTGAAATCAAAAAGTAAGACTTAATTTTTTACTATTCAAATTAGGTGTATGTTGTTGTCTTTCTCTATATTCAACTCTGCATCAGTGAAGAAGTGGTAATAAAGTTCATAAATTCTCATCAGTCATTAAAGTAAAAGATGAAAAGTATGGGTCACTTGTTATCTTAATTAACACCTACCTGGTGTTTTCCAAATGAAGTGTCAAGAAGTAAAGGGCAAATTTGTGTTCTATTAATGCATTCGAAATATTTCTCCCATAACGCTTCCTAATCCCCTTTAGAAATTCAGTGTTCATCTGGGGAAGAAATAATCTTCCCTGATAAATATGCAATGTGATTTTTTGCATATTGTACTGATTTAGGGTCCTATTCTGTATCCTTTGTGAAGTCTAAACATTCTCAATTTAATATAAAATAGGTCACGCTACATATGAGAAAGGGAAGCACGTTTTACTTTCTGAATAATATTTAACCTGGTCAAATATATTCTGCAAGATGAATTGTATTATTTTCCGAATCAAAATCATCACTGTTAACCAAACTGTATAACATATCTTTCTAGTTAATGTTTTATGTACTTAATAAAACAAGATTTGATATTTAATGAGCAAACTATAGTTCAGCGTATGTACTGCTCAGTGCTATTCTTTGCAAAATAAAAACACAGTACTGACATGATTATTTTTAATATGCTTTAGTGACTAAATGGCATCTTAGACATTGGGTTGCTTTCTTTTGTAATGATGGTAAAAATTACATGCTTTGCTAGATGTATACTCGTGATACAAATCCAGTATACTGAAGTTCTTTGCTTAGATTCTTTAGCAGACTACAGTCGGCAACATGATAAAGGAGAAATACTTCTGAGGGGTAATCTGAAGGGTTTTTATAACTATGTGGGATATAAACAAAAAATTAGCAGACGGCCTCTGCTTTTGTACCTCATAAGAAGTGTAGCAGCCTGCAACTGGCTGCTTGGACAGTAAATCATTACGGATAAATCTTCACTGAAAATGGTGTTCTTATCTATGGATACATGAGATGCTTGCATGGAAATCATAATGTCTTTCATCCGTTTTGCCTTCATTAGATCAATAATTCCTATTCCTGTATCTGCAACACCACTGTATTTTTTGCATCTTTTTCTTCCTCCTGTTCCCTATCCTGACTGATATTCCTTTAGGTCTGCAGTGATATTCTTGGCATAGGCTGTTAGACGCTTGGACTTCAGATCCTAATTATGGGCCTAACGCTGCTTCATTTTAGACTCTGCTGTGCCCTTCTCTTTGTTCCTCCTACACAGACACACACACACCTTGTTGCATTTAGTAACAAGTTGAATAATTGTACTTAAGCCATACTGATCAATTTGCATTTTCTGTGAGGGGAAAGACAGAAAATCAAACTTTTAAGGAATGTCCCTATACCTGTTTGTTTTAAGAGACACTTGTTCTTCACTTTCCTCAAAAGGTGAAAAACCTTGGAGAAGCTACCAGGGACAGCAGTGGAAATTTGGAAGTAGAGATGGGCAGACTAAATAGGTTAATGATACAGATAATCAGATTGCCAACTGTGGTGCAATTGAGCTCGATGAATTTAAGGTCTTTACCAATCTAAATGATTCTATGATTCTTAAACATTTCTGTTTACAATACTGTTCAAGATTACATTCAAATGTCATAGAAATCAATAGAAAGATTTTCAGGAAGATTTTCACTACCTACTGTTAAGGGCACAAGTGATATGTATAGACTTTCCATTCTTTTCAGCAGTGAAATTCTCTTCATGCACCAGTTTCTTTCTCAATTTTAAATCCCAGACATCAGATTATTATTTTTTTAATGATGCTAGGATTACAAATGTGTGTTGTGTATTGTTATGCATGTTTTCTTAACAGACACCAGCAGTGTAAGGTGTGCAAAGAGGGGAGATTTGAATGGCTGTGCGTGGTGAGATCAGATCTCGTGCTAAAATGACATGGTATGTTGCAATATTCTTCAGAAGGAACAGGCTGACTAACAGGGAGTCTGCAAATTGAGCAAAATCTTCCCTATACTTAAATGAAAGCAGAGGATTTTTCTGGGAGACAAACAGTATTGTAGTATAGAGATCATAACTAACTGCATTAGCTAGTGCTATTTTGTGAATAGTTACATAGTTCAATCCATGAAATAGTAAAATTCTAATTATTCACACTGTGCTTTAGCTAGTTTAAAGAACTTCATAAAATTAAACTATTTTAACAGCAAGTGCTTTGTTGGATTTTTCATGTTGTTTATCTAACCAGCAGGTAAGAATACAGGATGAGCTGAAGTTCAGGTTACAGTTAGCTGTATATGCAGAACAAGTTGGAACTGTCAATTCTCAGGCAGAATGAGAAGGTAGCTGGAGCAAGTAGTGGGGGCAGCATGAGTACTAAGCAGCCACAGGAGGTATTACCCAAAATTACTTTTAAACTGGCTATACTTCTAAACACTCACATGAGAATGAATAAGTAACATGATACAGGAAATACTACATGTTTCACAGTGGGTTCAGCAAGAAACAAATACTATGTTTTATTACTAATGCAAGATTATTGTTCTAACATCTATTCACAACCTCTCCGGCTTGGCAAGATTAAGACAAAGTAAAGATCCTATTGTGTGAAAACAGTTTTATAAACAGCTTCTGAAAACACTTCCATAGCTTTGACAAAAACAGCAGATATCTGGTTTGCGTATGGATTTGTAAACGACACCTATTGGTTACTAGGTACAGCATGTAATGAGATATTGAAGTGTAGTTTTTGTTAATGTGGCACTTGCGGTTTTTCTGCTGTCATGTCAGCCAGAGTTGTAGCATTGTCAGACACTAATTTTCCAAGTACCTTGAAAGCATATGCTATATCAATATAGCCTGGCTCTCTCATGTCTTAGTTCATGCTAGAACAACCTTTCAAACTAAGAAACTAATTTACTACAGATTTGATCAATTTTCCAGCTAGCAAAGACTATGCATTACCTTGTAGATGTAAAATAAACCATTATGATTTATCTGCCCAAAGGTCAGCAGTTATTCATATTGCAACACATGCTCCTACAAACTAATATAACTTTCAGCTAGGTCTTTAACAGACTTGGATTTTTATGAATCTATATCACGGTTAAACGGCATGAACAACATACTTGAACAGAGAGAGATTAAAAAAAAAAAAAGGCTACAAATGATTTTTCTGTGCCTAGAAGAAGCCTGTATTTCACAGAAGGAAAAATGCTTCCAATTTTAGTAATCAACCACAAAATAAACTGTTTCCACAATTGGCCCCCCAGTCTAGTTGAAGTGCATCGCCACGACTGCTACTTCGTCTGTTGGGTGACAGATTGCAGGTGCAACCCTTTGGCTCTTAGTTCAGGGGCATATGAACACTGCTGGCACTCAGAAGCTGCTGCTGGTGAGCTGGGAAAGCCGGGGGATGGGAAGAGATCCTGGGCAGTCCAGTTGCACCAAGAGGCTGGAGGAAGGTGCTGGCAGCTTACAGCGCTTTGCGCCTCTGCCTTATTTCAGAGCTCTGCAGGAGTCGAGAAAAGGGTGCAAAGGAAAGGTGTTTACAAATAACGCAATGAGGAATTAGAGGGGAGAAAGAAGGGGTATCGCTGTTGGGGCTGACCCTTAGCTCTGGTATGTGGCCTGAGGAAGATGGTGTGCAAACCTTTGAAGGAGAGCTGGTGGGGTGGAGGAGCAGACACTGGCTGGTGGTGTCCCCTGTGACAGCCCCAGAAGCACAGCTGATGCATGGTGGTGCCCCGAGCCCCACGGGGTGCACTGCCACAGCAGCAGGAGCACGGGCCCTCTGAATGAAGGTGGGTCTGAATCCACCACAAGCTAAAGCTGCCCAGTTCTGAGCACCACTGACAGACCAAGGATGCAGCCACCGCTGCGCCTGGCCCCATGCCACCTCTGCTGCTGTGAGGGCTGCAGGGGTCCTGGCAGGGCCCACCTCCCGCCCGTTCTGCCCATGGCACGTGGTGAGCCACGGGTAGGCGAAGCCCGTCATGTTGCCTGGGAAGCTGGGGTGTGTGAAAGGCAGTAGGTAAACCTGGGAGATTTCAAGTCATCAAAAGGCTACCCAGTCAGAAAAATACAATGGTAGGTGGATTAGAATAACCTGTCAAGGGGACTGCTGTTACAGGGGTAACAGCTAGCGGGAGGGCTTTCACGGTGTTGTAGGGTGGTATTTTCACCTGGCTAAGTTAAAGCAAAAAAAAAAAAAAAAAAAGGGGGTATGTGTGTACGAGTGCTGAGGGGTGCCTTACTGACAGAAGAAGGGGGCTTCTGTGGTGGTGGGCCCTCCCCTGTACCTCCAGTGCTTCGTGTGTTTTCTGAATTTTAGCTGCGCTGTGGCACGATGGCACAGGCTGCTGCTGTGCCTGCCCTGAGGTGGCACGGAATGCTGCCCGGCATGGGCTGCCAAGCCTGCGGAGAGCAGCCATCGGAGGGGAGCTGGACGTGGGGAGTGGGATGGATAAAATTTGCATGGATTTATGACAAGAGCTGTTGTTACTGAGCTTCAAATCAAGACCTTGAAATTAACATTCAGTGTTGACAGAGAATAAAATACTATTCTGTCTGTAATAAATAAAAAAATCTTGAGTCTTCCACAAAACATTCAAAGTTTTTGGGATGGGTGTTTGTGTTTCTTGGGGGTATTACTGTTTAGAAGAGGAGAAAAAAAGGTTCTCTCTCACATTTTTGAGTGGCAGTGAGAAGCTAATCCCACCCTTTAAGAAGTGGGGAATGTATTTGTGTTGTGTGAATTTTGTGTGCCTAATCATCCCCTTTGTAATCCTTATGCATTTAAATATCATTAAATGTAAACAAATGAGACTGAGGAGGTTCTGATCATTCTCATTAGTTTACATATAATGAAAATAATTTGTTGTTTATAGTAATTAGTTAAACACAGCTTTTTAATTTTTATTTTTATCTTTAAATTTGCTTGGAATAGATGATTAAACAGTGATTGAGCAGACTTAAATTTGAAGCTTTTTAGTGGTGCAGTTGTTCTTGGAAGATGATAGCAAAATCAAGCCGCTTTGGGTTTTGTGAAGTTTCACCAAAGAAAAGCATTTCAAGTTGTTCTTAAATTGCTGCCTATTAAATCTGACCTGAGTGTTAACTATTTTATAGGATACTACTTTTGTTAGGAGTACTGCATATGGCCCTAGAATGCTAAATGGCTGGACTATGGAGATTAAGAAAGTGATAGCTTCTGTTCTAAATTGTTTATTGATCTTTGACATACTGAAATATGACATCTACCACAATGTCACAGCTGGAAGACTGCTGTGAGAAAAGAAATAATACTTTTGCTTTTGATATACTTTTAATTCAGTAATCTAGTTTCCTGTCTGTCAAGTGTGTGTGCTCAAACATTAATTTTTAAAGTGCTTACTTAACATGGGCAAATTAAATAGCTTAGCCTCAGCTTTTCTTGGGAAGTGTTAGAACCAGCTGCAGTCTTACTAAACTCTTGGTAAATCTGAGTCGTGCCTTGGTGAGAGGAAAAAAGTATAGAGGAAGAATGTGGTTATGCCTAGGTGTATACATTCATAATAGCCGCCGAAGAAAAGTGATGAGACACACCACCACCACCACCACCATCAGTTTTTGGAGGTGTTTTTGCAGATTCTAGTCTGTCAAAGGCTGTTAATGTAACTGACTTGAAATCTGTAAAGCTGAAAACATGGAGCACTGCTACACTTCTGTTTGAAACTTACCCGTTTCCTCTTGCAGGCTGAATGCCATTGAGACAAGATAAAGACTGAGTCTGCAGGTGTAGTTTAGACTTAAGTTACTTTTAATACCCATCTCCGAGGCTGAAGTGCTGTTGTTACAGCAATTATGGTGTTGGAGATGGGGAGGTATGAGATGCCGAATCCTGTCTTGTGGTACAGTCAAAATAGCTGATGTGGTATAGAAAGCAAGGATTTATACTTCGCCTAATTAAGTTGCAGTGTTAGAAATGGTTTCGGTAAATCTGACTGTTATCTGTCATGAAAATCGACGTGAGGATTCAGGAAGAGAATGTTGTACAGTACTCCAGTATTGTCTCCTGTAGCTTGGCTAGTTGTTGCATTTTTGTATTTAGAAATAATTGCTGTTGTTCTGAGAGAAGTCTTGGGGAAGGATGTTCTCCTCTCCCATTCCAATTTATAGGTGGCTGTCCCTGACTATGCGACCTATGGAGAAGCCTCCATGTGTAATGCATGGGACCTATTAGCTGAACCAGCAATACAATGGAACTGATAAGCTTTGATCTCTCTTTCCTTAGACTAGAATCTGAGTGCATGTAAGTAACGGATCATTGTCACTTCCTTGACTTGTTTTGATTTGCATTTGATATATTTTGGAATACATAAAAGGAGAATGAACTCCTTCACGGTGTCATAGCAGTTAGACGCTCATATTCAATTCTCTGTCTAATTAAACTGACCCTTTAATTGGAATTTAACTAATGTGTCTGCTCATAACAAGCAAGTTAGGAAATTTATTTTCTTTTCTATTCATCCCTTGCTTGCATAGCTATGTATTGGAGTTTGTAAATAAAATTAATCAGATTTTGTGTAAATTTATATAGAAATATTTTTCAATTATCACGTGTCCATGTATGGTATTAAATATGTAGAACAGCTTTTGGAGAAAAAGGTGAAATATAAAGGAAAGGGAAAGTGCCAAAATAATCTTTTAAAGCTTTAAGTCAAAATAGGCAAATTACTATAAGCAATCAGTATTGATTTTTAAATTTTGTAATAGACAGTGACGTCTATAACTTGCAAGGTAGGCCTAAGACCTTAGGGCTTGAGATCAGGAGTTTCCTGTACTGGATCATGGTTTTCACATGGGAGATACTGGTGTAAAGTTACTAGGTTAACTTTACAGTGACTTTGGAAATGTGTTAGTGGGAGTGGAAAATCTCATTTTAGTGTTAACAGACTAGTGTTTTTTTGGAATTGGCTGCTTGCTTGGAATTTAACTAAGGAATATGGAAAACATATGCTGAGAAAATACTGCGTTGCAAATGTAAAGTTTCTGTTTCTGAATCAAGGACTTCAGAAAGACTAATGAGGGCACAGCTGCTTTTCAGCACTACATGAATGGGACCTAGAATATTAATCTTTATTCATTTTTCCATTTATATTTCAAAACAGTACCAGTAAATGAAACAAAATAGTGAAAGAGGGATAAAGAAATGGGGAAGGTACTTCCAAACTATGTAAAGGCGCCTCTACTTGTAGGTATGGGAACTGTGAGATACCTTAGTCCACTAAGAAAAGAATATGGAGAAGATCAGGAAAGTGACAAATGAAGTGATGACAGGCCTAACTCGGTTCATTTGATTTTAAGTAAAACAGTATGTACAAATTTCTGTTGCTATTTATTTCACCTTTTTCTTTCTTACCAAGGTATGTATCTTTTTAGGCCAAGTGTCAGTGGGGTTTCTTTAGTAATCGCTTCTTTTTTCTTTTTGTCATTGAATAATAGCTTAATTACCATAGCAAATCTCCATCCTAACTGCTCTGTAAACGAATTGGACCTCTCCTTAGGCAGTTCTTCTTTCTCTTCTAGTTTCATCCCTTTTGTTCAGATTCCTTAAATTTTGAATAATATATAATTTTGTGCTATGAACAGGTCAGTCCCTTTTTAATTTGACATTACCCCTTTATGTTCTGCCTCATTTCTCCAGTGCATAATGGAGTGTTTGTCACTTCTGCACAGGGGAGAGGGCTTTAATGAATTGCACAGGGTGTGCTCTAATTGACAGTAATGCATTCTGTACATTTTTTAATTAAGTCTGTAGAACTCCCTCATCTAAGGTGGATAATTGTTTCCTGAATTATGTCCTTCTATTTTTATCAGTTTGCCTAATCTTAAAATTTGAATTTGGTGTCATTTGTGTGACAATGAATGTGTGTTCTTTAATCAGCATGTAATATTCAATATCCTTTACTGCTTCAGGAACAACTGGCTGATGTAACAACAACAATAATAATAATAATAATAAAAATACATATCCAGAAAAGATTTCAGAAAAATGTCCAAATGATTGATCAAAACACGGATGCCATTTTCCATTATATTTTCAAGTTGAAAAGGCCATTAAAAATATATCCTTGCCCTATTTAATTAGTAATTTCAAGATAGGTTAAATTCATCACTGTGCAGAGGGTCAGTAGAAGTCCAGGAATAAATTAAATCCTATTTAAGCCCTTTGGGCCTAATTCAAAGCTCTTTGAAGTCACTGGGATATTTTTCTTCGAGTTCAGCACAAATAACAGTAATTAATAATCTCAATTTTGGTAGTTCCTGAGTGAAACAACTAATGAAATTTGATTTTAAAACTTAAAAGTTTCAGCTTGGCTAGAATGTTTGAATGATAAAGAAAGAACGGCAAAAAGCTGAGGTGAGACATTTGTATTCTGTTTTGGGGGAGACCAGAACAGGAGGTTTAGTGCAGCAGTTTTTGGACAAGTTGGAGGGGTCTGTAGTGCACACAGAAATGACATCAAAGGCTCGTTAGCGTGGTTCCTGGTAGATGGTGAGCTGTCAGCTCTGATTTTGGTTGTGTGAAAGGCTTTTGTCACTTCTAAAAACCCTCATGGGTATTGAAGGCTGGAGAAAGCTGCTAAGAGCTTTTTTTTTTAGTGTATGTTTCTAATTGTTTTAGTAATTAGTTGTTAAAGTGAACTAGCTAAGATGCTACTGAGTGCAATTGCTATTTGAACCAGCTATAGCATCTTATGGAAGCTAATTAATTGTGAATTTTTAAAATCCTGAAAGACAAGGGAGAATTCAGAAACAGATAACAGTTCCTCTGTGTGCGTGTGTTTGTGTGTATACATTACATTTGCTTCTATGTATGCCTATCTGTAAAAAAAATAACCCCCCCAAATCTAACATATTAAACTGCGAAGGCACTGCTAAAAAAATCAATTTAAAATTCTCAGCCTGGTCTTGCTTTAAGTTATATAAAGCACTGTAAGAAAATGTAGACATCCTATTGTTGATAACTTAGACCCAATACATTTCTTTTTATCAACGCAAGATAATTTATTGTAGTAAATTGATCCAGTAGTTCTAAATTAATACAAATTACTGGAATGATGAATTATCTGGAGTTTTGCAGTAAAATTAATCTTTACATTTAAATCCTCTCACTGGAAGAGCAGTTCAATAAAATACACATTTCAGTGGTAATATTAGAGGGGATTAAGTATGCTTAAAACATTGATATTTGTTTCTTTAGTATCATCCTTTAACATTTCACTATTTGCACCTCATACTGGTTCTAGCCAAGGCATGAATTTTAGCCAATACACGAATTCTTACACTATTCACCAATTATGCATTTCAAGCTAGTCAATCAAATTATTATTTTTTTTTTTTTGTTCTATGCTAGTGGATTCAACTCAGGTTTGCATATACAACTGTTTCTATAGTAACTGGTGCACTTCAAAGGAGGAAATATCAGTTTAATAATAAAGAACAAAATAGGTGGCATAACAAAATATGGGGTAGTGTGAGAATGTTATAAAATTTTATTGACAATAGATTCAGAATGTGGGGCATTTGTAAAGAATGCGTAGATGACATGCATGACTCCAGAAAATACTTGTATTATGTGGAACGGTGATCATTTTAGAGGGAAAACAGAGGCAAAATGAACCAAATGTAAATATAATAGTTAGGCTGGTGCTTCTCAGCTTCCCCTTTTTTCTTGATGAAGAGTACCCATTCTATTGAAATACTATGATAGAAAATTACTAGTTCTGTTGATTTTCATGGGGAATATTTGTAAGATGAGGGATGAAGTTTTTGATGAGAGAATAGGCAGTTATGTGTATGTACCAGATTGGCTTAGCTACCTTTCTCAGGATAGATGGTGCCTGGAGGAAAGTCTAAGGGACTGATTTTGTTTGGGTTTTTTGAGGCATCCATTCTAATTTTCTTTTCCCATGTTCTCGGAACTGACTCACTGGATTTCCAGGTGTGGGCCTTGTTCTTTATTTTATTTGTTTAATTATTATTTTATTTTTAATGTAAGAATTTGAAAGCTTTAATTTTCATTCTAGTATAGAACAAAAAATTGTATAAACTCAGGGTGATTTGGTGAAGCGAGGTAGTTGTTTCTTGCTGGTGAGGATACATTAAAAAAAAAATATGCTTGTAAAAGAAATTCCAAAGTAAAAATCAGGTTTTATTTTGTGGTGCTTTATTGAGGCTATCTCATTATTTTTTAGCTGAGGATGTTCACGTTCCTTTGTCTGCATGCTTCTTTCATGGGATGATGTTTTTGTAGACAGGTGGCTAGAATTTTCTCCCATTAAAATTTTTGGGAAAACTATTGTTTAATTTAGATACAGATTTTATAAACTGCTTTAGGGCGGTTTGTTCCTTTTGTACACCTGAGTGCTAAGCACTTCTCTGAGGAACTTCCAGGACATCAGTTTCAATGTCTTCAAATGGCTTTTGCAGAAATCTACCGCACAGAGGGTATTGTCCACTAACAGTGAAAGTGTTGAAGACTGGCTTTTGACAGTGAAGTTACTGCTTGTTACAACAGGTAACAAAATATACTGTAATAGATCAAAAAATGATTAAGGCTTCAAGGTTGAAGTTTGATTGAATCATACTGATATTACTGAATAAATGCTATTTATGCTACATGTTAATGGTGTAACACCCTGCCCTCTATGTACCTTCATTACTGTGATCTGAACAGAATTTAAGGAATATAGCCTATGAGAAGTAGAAAGAAGGTTAGATAAATATTATTTACTACTACAAACCAAGGTACTTCGAATGTGTTACACATTGTTTGTCTCTAGTAATGTGAGTTTCTGTTTAACAGTGTCAAAGTGTTAATTGATTTGTCTACATCAGGAAAAGACAGTTTCTTTATCTAACAGAACAGGTAGATACTCCACTGTTGTACCTATTAAAAGTGCTGAAAAGATACAGGATAAGACCTTGTAAGGTAACTTTAGTCATAAACTTTAAAAACCCCAAATGCATGAATGAGTGAGCCTTGTATAATCATTCAAGTATCTTTTTAGATTGAAACACCCATATAAGCCAGCAGATTTGTTTCTTCTGCTGTCAGTTTTTGATTTTGAAAAATTGAGTTGTGTTGTGGTTTTTTTTGTTGTTGTTGTATTGTTTGTTTTTTTTTTTTAAAGTATACCTAGTCAATTTTAACAGTATCTTTACATTTTCTATTCGCATTCTAACTTGATAGACTGTAACTTCCTCCATAAAGCCTCCAATTGCCTTTGTTTTAGGCCAGTCTTTCTGGCTTTTCCCCCTAAGGTGTAGCCCTTCAAAAGCCTTTTCTCCTAGAAGTAAAGAAAATGTGGAATGCTACTTTCCCTCAGTAATTACATGTTTATGATTCAACAGTAACTTATTTGGGGATGTTAAATGTCTTAATTTCTTCTGGGAATTCTCATTTTCTGGCACTTGCTACAAATTGATATCAGTTGTTTAGTTAGAACAGCTATTGAAATGTATGGTTGTCAAAATACAGCCTCATTCAAAAGTTTGGATTTAGTGTTCATGTTGTTTGGTGTAAACTGGAATTTTCTGCACTAGCAGCTGTGAGACTCTTCAATGATGACATAACAATCTGAATTTTAGTACTGGAAGAATTTCTGTCAACTTGTGCTAAACTGAGTGAAGAGTTAATATTCAAGTAACACTTTTGTTTAGTTAGAGAGGAAGACCGAATTGTTAAGCCAACTCTTAGATCCTGTTAAATGGTTTAATGGAAAATAGGTCCAGTTGCAGAGACACTAGTTTCATATGTTTATGATCTGGCGCTGTTGCGGAAGCAATTGAATTTTAGGAACTTCATTCTTTGACTTTGTTTGGCACTTAGTCAACCAAATAAGATTGGATAAATTAAATATAAAGTTTATAGTATTATACTTTACTATTCAGAAAGAATAGAGTTGGCATGAGTGTCTTATGGAAGTCTGTGTTCTTCATGTAGATCTGTGTGCTGTGGTTTCCCATGTTGAAGTTGCCCTGTGCTTCAGTGGGCATGTGGTCGGTATATTCAGGTTCCTTGCTATATTAGACTACTGAATTAAGAGATTGCTCTTCCCTATTGCAATCCTGCAGGAAAACTTTACAAAGAACTTTAGGACTATGGAATTTTCAAAACTGACAAAAGTTGAAATGCCTGTGGGTAAGATTTGGGAGGTTCAGCTACATCCAAGAAAACATGTTCAAGTCTATTTCTATGCAAAAAACATTGAAATTCAGATTGATTTTATAACTAAGGATACAGTGTTTAAATTGTATCCATAAAGAATATTTCTACTTTGATGTATGTCAACATAAAAAAAAATTGGATTTCTTTTCTGACCTTTTTCCAGGGGTATTATTGCACTTTTATAGTTTGAAATAACCATGGCTATAATTGCTGGAAGGGGTGAATGACTCTTTAGTAGTGTTATTCTTCCTTCATAAGGTCTAGTCAAGATAATTTTGAAAAATTACATTTAGTGGTTTTTTTTATTTTTCTATTATGTTGTCTGAGCAGAACAATTATGTGATAGTCTCTAAGACACTGATGTACATTTATCACAAATAATAAAAAAATAAATAAATGGAATAAGTCAATGAACTTCTCCTGTCAGGAATATCACCTTTCCTGCTTACCTCTTAAACACGTTGCCCCAAATCCGTAAGATGTGGCTTCTCTGCCTCTTATGAAACCTCTTAAAATCCTCTATTTCTTCAGATACTCTGTCGAATTCCCATAGACTCTTTCATATTCACAGGCCCAACTGCTCATATTGAGCAGGTCCTATGGAGAAAAAGAAAGATTGCCAGTAACGTGGACATAATTTCTCACACTCATCTTTGTAAGATGTTCTTTTCTAAGGATAAGTAAATTTATGTAATGAAGCTGATGGAAGTTCAGCCTTTAAATGCTTTGTCAAAATTACCTATTTTTGATTGAATTACTAACAGCTCAGGTAAATGAAATGCATTAGGGATGAAACTAAAGAAGGTACAATTTTTTTAAGTGGGTGTGCCTGTTTTTTTTCCAGACTATCCTTCTAAGAATTTTAAATTAAAATATACAACTCTGACAGTGTTCTTGTCAGGCCTCTTAATCGCAGTGATTATAGATTTTCTTGGTTGTTTTGAACCAAGTTTATCACAAATGTATCATTACATCTGTTTATTTTCTTGACTTTTTTATTTCAGCACATTACAAAAATAATTTATAATAAATACCTTTCACTTTAAGCTATTTCAAACATTACCCAATCTGTTTCCATTTCTGCCTCATTAATTTTTGGCATATGCTTTAAAATCCATTGTCAAGAATATATTGGACCCTAGGGGGTTATTACCCGTTTTATTCTATATTTCCCTAATGGTGGCGGGCTCTCATAAAAATTTCAGTATGAAATTTGAATAGCTGATTGAACAATGATATTTAGAACCAAAAGATAAATAATAGACAAATTGTCCATTAATAGTACACCACTTGCTATATTCATTTTCTATTTTTTTTTAAACATTGAATGCAGATCTTGCCATTTTATATCTAGTATTCATAGCTTGGATCATTTGGGTGTCTTGCTTATTTCATAGTAATTGACTAAGTTTGTCTTTAGGGAAGACATGTTTATAAAAATTGGTAAGTGTTGTATGCTTTCTACTCAGGCCTCATTGGAATTATATAGGGGGTTTTATTTGACTCAAGGAAAAAGCATGATCATAAAGAGAATTCTGACTTAAACAGTGATGCCTTTTGCATACATATGCAGATTTTCAGCTGCTTTATAATGTTGTTTTTGATTTTTCCACCTTTGAAAAATGCACCAGTTGAACTTTGTCATGCTTAAAAATGCTGGAAAGTCATTTAATATTGGCTAAAGCATAGTTAAAAATATCTTGAGAACAGCGCTTCCTCTGTACACACTCTCAGTTAAGTTAGGTCTTTCTATTTTGCCTCTTAATATTGGAAGAAAAATGATAGACCAGATATTCTTGAATACCAGAAAAAGGAAAGATTGTGTTCTGCTACTTAAGTACCTAGAACTGCAGGGAGGCAGTTTGGGAACCTTATACAACCTAGACTACCTTGCCATAATGATGCAAAGGCTATTACAACACTGTCTGATTCCTGTTGGGTAGCGTGCACTTACCATTTCTGCTTCTTTTCCCACTGTACCATACTTCCTTCTTCTATATCCAACAAATTAAAGATCCTATAGAGCAGACTGACTGCAGCTGATTATGGCGTACTGCAGGAGGAATGCTAGGATACTCGCACAAAACAGCTTTATGTTTCTACAAAACCAACCAGTGCACATTCAGAATATAGAGAGAACCTCAGTTTACATTGTAGTCTTATAAGGTGGCTGTCTATTAGCACTGATTATAGTATTGTGCTGAAATCCCGTGGGTTCTGTCTGATAATCAAGATGCTGGCCTTCTGCTGCTGGATTTCTGCTGGACTTCACTGACAGATGAAAACGTTTTGTTGTTTAATTCATTTTTCACAAGTATTAGTTTGGCCATATAATTGCATGTTTAGGTTTTTTTTCCCTTTTAATTCTACAAGAACAGTCCAGCATTCTGTGCTCAAAACAGTCCTGAAAGTCTCTGCCCAGTGTGTTTTGGAGAGGAAAAGAATGTAGACTAGACGAATTTAGAAAAATTTCTTTGTTGAAAGGATATACGTGTTGCTCTGCGAATAGCTGAGGAGGGGAACACTTAAAGGAGTTGTTTCTTGCAAGTAGATTAACTTATTGTAATGGATTTTGGGGAATTTTACTGAGATGTTTTTGTTGTGCGGGGAGAAAATTATCTCAGGATGAACCACTGTCTGTGTATAGGTGCGTGCATGTGTACACATAGATTTTGTAATGAACTGTTGGCTGGTTCCAATGCATTTCAGTGTGAGGGGACTACTTTTGCTTCCTTCAGGCAAAGAGCGTGTACCTAGTTGTTTCAAAGCCCAGATGGACTGCAGTGACCACCAGTGTTGGGAGGCCTCTTTGTCCATTTCTGTTGCTGGACACTGGTCCCAAATAAGTTGTAACCTTACAGCAAACCTCATGTCCCACAGAAACAACAGAGTTGAGAAAGCAGGGATTTTGATGGTACGTGTAGCAACCTGGTGTATATTATGGTAGTTTGTTGTTATGTTCATTATCCCTTTTAGTCAGAAGTTTGGGAAACCCTTCCATCAAGCTTAGATTTTAGAATCTTGCAGTGTTATTTCCTACCTATATGTAGCTCAAAATATAGTGATCTTTTCTTTACAACAAATTACTATGTCACTTTTGGTAAATAAGGAAGATGAGCTGTTACATTCTATTTGCAGCTATTTCTGGGCTTAGTCGTGGTTTGCTAGAGTTACAAGAATTTTTCCTAATGTGATATGAAACAAGGGCATTATGTCCGGTTTCTTCAGCATACAAGAATGCTCTGATCTTCTGAAAGAAATGGATCACTTTGGACCTCATCTTGTACTCATTGGAATAGTGCTTCTGCTATCTTAAAATGGTGTGACCCGTGACCCTAGTTATAGAGTATCACTCTTTCTTTCAAGAACTTCTTTTTATTTCAGTCACTTTTAGCTCTTCATTTCTTGTATTTCAGTGGAGGGGCACAGCTGATTGATTTGGTGTAATACATGACCTCCTGCCCTCTGGGAAGACTGTGAATTCTTCATTGTTGAAGCTTTTCTAAGAGATATTTCCAGGGCTCATTTTAAATCTAAATTTGATTCTGTTAGCAGTCATGTCTGTGTGACAGTTTCATTTACTTCACATGCTAATCTGTTAGATAACATGGCATCTCTCACTGCCCCAAAATCACAGCATTCATTTATTAGCTTTACATTGCAACAAATGCAAAAATAGATTCACCTTAATACTGAACCTTGCCATTACGTTTCAGCCCCGTTACAACTAGTGGTGGTTTGGGATGATGGTGCTCTTTTAAGAGGTCTATAATCTCTGGAAGTAGTTATCATTTAGTGATTCAGGAACAATTTCGTTAAATGTTCTCAAACATTTAAAAACTATCTTCTGTTTTTGTGCCACGCATAATGTAATTTGCATGAAAACAACACCTGCATATCTTTGTGAGCAGTTTTTCAGAGTTTACACATCATTCTTCCTATGCTGCATTGGAAACAACATTCAGGGATGCGGTCATGAAAGTAGCAGATTTGATATCTGCTATTCTTCAAGCACCTTATTAAAACACTAATTATGATTCTCATCAATAGATATGAAAGTATTTTATAAAGCAATTAAATACCAAAATTGATCAGGCATTTCTTAGTGACCTATTTTCTATTGATGGGTGGGAGGGTGTTGATGTGTGTGGGTTCTTTTGTTGGGTTTGGGTTTTTTTTTTTGTGGGAATGAATAATATAGTTTTCTTTCAGGCTGATGTAACCTTTTTTCTTTTTTTCTTTTCTTTTTTTTTAATTTTATTTTCTGAAGTCATACAAAGAGGCACTGTTTTTGCAACACATAATTGCCGTAAGTGAGCTGTGTGGATTGTTTCTCTGGTTGTTGCACATCACTGATGTTTCGCAAGTTGAGATGGGTGGTATTGAGTGGAAGATGTGCTACATTTCAGGAGATCAGCCTCTCTATTAGGTTCGATGGCAATGTGAGGTGTTTAATCTCTGCTTCAAAGAGCAGTTCAATGGATTGTGTAAACATTTTCAGTTTTCAAAGATGGGAGATGAAATCACAGGAGAGGTAAATTTCCTGCAGTTATGCATTAAGCCATTAGTTGACCTAGGACAAAAGTCAAACCTCTGTAATCCCAATTAAGTATCTTATTGAATATTCCACTGTCACATTTAGTAGCATCAGGCAGAAGAATCACATTGTAGATTTCTGTTTGGAACACAAATTGTCTAAATAAGCAGTCATAAATTTTAGAAAAACATGTCCTTCATTTCTCGCAGAACTTGACTAGTGGGATGTACAAGTCATTGGAAAACAGTGATGAAAAGTGATTAATATTGATAACTCTTTGGCTGCTGATACCTGAGATATTCAGATGCCTCTTAGCAATGCAGATGCTGGGAACTTTTGAAATTAGTATTGCTACAATTAAATTACTTGAAATTTGTTAATTCCTTGCCAATGTCGTGCATGGTTCCAAAGAAAGCATAATTTAATGATGCACCTGTAGCATTTTTGCTTTTACAAAATAGTAAAATAACATAGTTGCACACGGTGATAAAATGCAACCGCTTCTGTGATAGTTTTCCTTCTGCCAGACCTCCTGAATATTTGGCACTGTTCTTGCCTTGTAGCTGTTTAGAATTGGGAAGAGTTTTGGAATTACTCATGGTATTTGAGAGGACGATAAAAGTAATTTTGAGAAAGATAGTTTTGTCTTTACCAGTGACATATCATCATCTGTTGTCACTGAGATGTTAATGTTTTAGATTTTTGGTTTATTTTTTGTGTGTGGATGTGTACAAGTGGCTTAATGCTGGTAGTTTCTTCATCTAGCTCTTAATTCAGAGATCTAAAGAGTAGAGGCATAGAGGAGAACGCAAACAACTAGCTAATATACTTTATAACTGACTGCCAGTATATATATTCTTCTTATGTACTTTTTTTTTCTCTTCACCTACTGTGTTAGCACTCTGAGGTGTAAGACATTAGCTAATGCTCAAACTGTTAACATTGTGCAGTGAGACATACTTGCTGAATACTGTATTTTTGTTTGGGCTGTGTTTCTCTTGAAATGTATCAAGTGTCAAACAACAAAGGAAAGAACTAAGGCAGGGAGCAGGACGTTAGTCATTGACATCAGTAAAGCAGAATCTGATAGCAGGAGACTTTATGAAAAACAGAGTTGCATAATAACTTTCAAAATGTGAGAAAACACATTATGACCTGTGATGCTGGACAGATACAACTAAATAGATAGCACAGGCCTACAGCTTTTGTGCGCTGGCAGTCATCAAGATTTCTCACAGAAATTAAAATTTCCTCAGATCTGGCAGCTACAAAATACTGTATAATGGTGATGTGAAAAACCTTATGACCCAATGAAAATTATGACCCTCTTAACAAATAGTAGCTGTCAGTGGTAGGTGGACAAGGAGTACTACTAGAATCTGTCCAAAACTGTTTCTAAGAACTAGCTTACAGAATATAAAGGCAACATGTTTTAAAAGTTTTTTGAGCAAATGTTTGCCTAATCTATGTGAGGAGATTACATCTGAGACTTGATCCATCTTGCGCATTGAATTTATTTCTCATGGAAAGTGAAATTAGACACTATTGGATAGTCTTGATACTAACAGAACTTATTATAAAAACAGAATAATATTTTTTAAAATGTATAGTAGTATGCAAGTGTGGAGAGTTAAAATAATGACACCTCTTTCATGTACATTGTGTTTCATATAGGCATATTACTTTATATGCAGGATACTTTCTTATGAGTCGCAGGATTTAGACCTGAGAAAATGACCAACTTGATGCTATTTAAATTTTTAATTTCAGAATAAGTTTTACTTCTGTGATAGCAATAGCTGTCTCCTTTATATGAAAAGCAGTTTTGATAGTAGAGGCTCAAGTATCTGGGTCATCTTCAAGTAGACTAATTTGGAGAGCTGATTTGCTTGAAAATTTTTTTTTTGGCTGGTCTGTTTTTTAGCTGAATCTCTCTCCCTCTCCCTTCCCCCCTCTTCCCCCCTTCTCTGTCCTTACACTAGTGTGATAAAAGGGCTTGTATGGAATATGAGGGGATAGGAAGACAAGGATTGTGTTGCTTTGGCTGCCAGCGGCTAACCATGCTTATAGAGGAGATACCGTGAAATCAGTCGTCTGCAGTGGTTTTAAGACAACTGGTGCTGGAAACTGTATTTTCCTACAGTGACAAACTGTTGAGAGGTTTTTACTTTCCATGGAGCTTTGCTTCTCCACCCCTTTATTTTTACTCAATCTAAAATGCAAATTCTACTATTACTAGCATGATTATTATGGCATTTAAGAGCTTAGAAATGTGTACATTCCCCTTGCGCTTACAGCCATTACTGAAAAATGGAAATACTAAAAGCCAAAATAATCTGAGAATTTTGCTCTGTTGGCAGAAAGTCCAATGCTATACCATTTCCATACTTACACATTTAATGTGATAAACCCCTAATTTAATATTATGAAAATGCTGTAATTTAAAGTTATTATTCTGGTGTTGCTTTAGGCTATATGCATGAATATAGTGGTATAGGTGGCAAATATATGATTTGTGGTGCTGTGTAGGAGGAAGTAGTTAAAACCATGGATAGGAAAAACATGTAATTCCAGATTAGTTCTAGATCTTACATTTGTGTGACTGAGGTGCCGTATTTCCCAATCTACATTAGGAAGACATGTGAATAATATGTAAATTAAGCCTGATTTGTATGTATGTCTGGAGTGCTTGTTACATGTTAGTTATGGCATACAGCTAGTAGCTGATCCAGATAATATGCCTGTAGGTGTTCTGCAGTGCCTGTAATAAGTATTCTGTTAGAAAGTTTAGAAGATGTCCAAAGTGTCCGAAAACCTCAGCTGTTAAAGTAGAAATACAGTTCAGCTTGACGGTTGTCCCCTCTAGGTCATACCTCTAATGAGAACAAGACTTGTATGCACTGTTGAACGAGAGCAGAATGGGGAAGTGATTAAAGAAATGAAGCATGGCAGTCTCTCTCTTGCAACGTACATTAAATACGAAATGGAAATGAAAATCAGATGGATTTCGTACTGTTTACCTTGAAGAAAGCCAAGCTGTGTGTCTCTGGAAGTTAATTTGAATATTAAAAGCATATATAAACATTGAATTTACTCTCAGCACCTAGTCCAAGCTGCTCTGTCCCAGGCCTCCTAGCACTTTGGGTTACATACATTCTCTTATTCATCCAGCAAGGTTTCCATGAACATCTTTGAAGCCTTCAATAGCAAATTCTATGAACAGTAAGAACAAACATTTTAGTATCTTTCCAAATGTTTGCTAGCCATTGCACAATAATCTGGTCTGACAAAAAAACCCTGTTTAATATCCTGTTATTCCAGTGGATTCTGGTGGTGTTTGCTATAAAGACTATGGAGTACCACTATTTTGCAAAGCCATGTGTTTTACCTTGCTTTGTAATGCTACTGAGCAATGAAGGAAAGAAAGGAAGTCCCAAGTATTTTTATTTTTCCTTTTTCAATAACTAAAATGCTTGTATTCATTTACATGGATTTCACATTTTAGTAGTAGTACTTACATTTGACTAGTTTATATCTCTTGGAAGGATTGATAATGCATGCTAGTGAGAACTGCTTAATTTTGTAATTCACAAATCTAGTGACAGGAGGGTGGTGCTGATTGAACATAAAGAATATTGATGTGTTCAAACTCAAAATTTGTGTAGTATAAAAAATGGCATATGCCTATCTCTATAAGTGACATAGGCCTGTCTTTATCGTAAGTAGCTGAGCGTTGTTTAACAAAATGTGTTTGCAGTTTTACAAGTCAGTGTAAGATGTAGTAACCTTTCTACTGATAGTTTTTGATCTGTTTCAGGGATACAGAATTTACTACTTAGAAACATTTAGGAAACACCTACTATTCAGCTTCATTTTGTTTTTTACAGAGCTGTACATCACCTTTTACAGCCCAGATTCCAGTGGTTTTGGTTTATGTAATGATTTTTTTTGGTAATAATAGTAATTTCTAAAATCATGCCCTATGGTGTGAAAGCACACTGTTTAAAGGAAGACAATGCTCTCAAATTGCACTGTCAAAACCTTATTATTTTTTTTCAAACAGACAAGCAATAGAATAAATGGCCAGTGAAGTTCCTGTAATTTTTGTTATTCGTGCTAGATTGGTACCTGCTGCTGCCAGCTAAGTACAAGGGCACAAGGTAAGGGGAGCCACAGGGCTGTCCTGAGGATGCTGTAGGAGCTTCTAACAAGCTCAGGCAGCTGCCCGTGACCCAAGAGTGCAGCAGCCTTTGTTGCAGCTGCCCCCTGTTTATGGAGGGTCAAGCACTCTTTGAGCTGGTGCTAGGGAGAAGCCTATATAAAAGCCAGGTGTAGAGCACAGCTCTTGGAGCGCAACCAACAGATGCAGCAGTTTGTGCAGTAGTTCACATACAAAGCTATGGAGAAGGGGCCCTCATCTGTGGTCAGAGCAGCCTAAATGTTCTCAGTTATGATGGTGAGGCACCACAGGGCATGCTGCCCAGCAGCTGTTGCTGTCAAAGCAGTGGCTTTGACCCAGCCACAGCTTGAGATGATTGATGCAGCCCCTCTGTGTCTCGGACTGCAGAAACTGCCTGGGTCCTTCTCCCTGAGGCCAGGAGCCTCTGTCCAGCAGGTGATGTGATGGTTTTGGGGAGCTGTGTTGCCAAGCTGAGGAGTTAGAGGAGGTTAGCAGGTTACCTAGCGTTGGAGAGGGTGTGTGAGAGAGGTGAGATCTTCTCAGAGGTGCAACAGCTTTAAGAGCCCCTGAGCTCAACTGCAGTGAAGTCTGTCCTTAGAACAGTAAGTGCAAGCTCTGGGAAAGGTTAAGGGTGGAAGAAGCTGGTGACTCCAGGTCCACATGAATGTTTGAAACTATGGGACAGGTTTAATACCCTCAGAGCTGAGGAGGGAGGTGGGTATGCTTTCAAGCAAAGCATCTGGGCCAGCTGACCCTGAGCCATGCAAGAAGACCATTGGGAGGAAGCAGTGTGATAGTAATGGGCAACTCTGCTGTGGGGAATGGACATACCGGTCTGGCAATGTGATGGCAAGTCTAGAGGCAGGGTTCTGGTGGGCAGCAAACTGAATGTGAGCCAGCAGTGTTCCCTTGCAGAGAAGGAGGCTAACAGGATCCTGGGCTGCCTCAAGAGAAGTGTTTCCAGCAGGTTGAGGGAGATGATCCTTCTGCTCTATTTGGCATTGGTGAGGCCCCACCTTCAGTACTGTGCCCAGTTTTGGACATCCCAGTAGAAGAGAGATGGACAGAGAGTAGCAAAGGGCCACTATGATGATTAAGGGAACAGAGCATCTGTCCTTTGAGGAGGGGCTGAGAGAGCTGGGATTCTTTAGCCTGGAGAAAAGAAGGCTCAAGGGAGAGGATCTTGTCAATATGTACGCATATTTGAAGGGAGGGCGTAAAAAAGATGGGTGTAAAGAATTATCTACATGCACACGCGAAGATGAATGAAGATTGGACAAACTTGTTTGTAAGGATACGTAGACGTATGGAATGTGAATCTTAATATGTTGTTATTTACCTGCCTCAATGGCAATAAGCAGGGAAGATAAAAAGCCAGCCTCAGCTTTAGACCTTTTCCATTTTTCTTTACACCTGGTGATCCTGTACTGGTAAAATGAAATATTGTCCCTTGCAAGCCTTCCCATACAACTTATTCCTCAAACACAAAACAGTGTTTTGCAGTTATTTATATGCAGCCTCCTGCCTCAAGCTATGCAGAATTTATGTGAACGCTTTTAGCTGGGTATCTGTTCATATAACCTTTAGCAATCAAGTTTTAAAGTATAGGAGAAAAAACATACCAAATCATTTATGGGCAGGTGTTGTAAAGTGTTTAAGAAAAGAATTCATCAGAGCTTTGCAACCTGAAAATTAGTTCTCAGAACAAGTAATAGATGGTGATTAACTTGTAGTTAATACACAGTTCTCTAGTAACAGCGTGGTGTGTTTTTATTCCCAGTAGTCTGTTCTGGTAAAATAATAAGAATCCCTCAGGCGTGGTATTGTCTAACTGCTTTATACTGAATGTATGCAGGTATGTCTTACCCAAACACTACTCCTGGAGGGGGGTTTGCGTTGTGGGTTTTTTTTGGTTGTGTGTGGTTTTTTGTTTATTGTTGAGGCCTTGTAATTCAGCGGAGATGTATATATGATAGGATTGAAAAGAGTTATTGACTACTGCTGACTGAATTAAGAGGAATGTAGCAACAGAATAATGACTGGAAAAGTTGAGAAAAAAACAACTCTTTTATTGGTTCATGCAACTTGGAGTAGGCTACCTGTAGCTGGCCTGTTTGTGCTCTTTGAAAACCTCTGAATTTTTTAAATTAGTCAAATTCAATTAGTGTTACTAACACAGCATGTTTGAATGTTAAGTTCTCAATTGTGGATTCAAAATTCACCACATTTTGACAGCTGTAACTGTTACTGTTCTGGTTAAGTTGATTCTGCACCTCTTCAGAACCCCACCATGGATCATAGAAGGTAACTGGCTTAGTGTAAAGGAGCATAAGGTTTTGAAAATGTCAAAGGTATGACAATGCTGTAGGATTACGAGTTCCAAATAGGCATCTTGAAATTTCCTCTTTGACATCAGAGTAAAAGAATGGCTGTAGTGAATGTCTGGCTTCCTTTATTTCTTCCATCTGCTGCTAATAAAAGAAGACTTCCTTTGAAGTTTTGGGTGTATGATGATATTAGTAATTACGTATTAGCTCATCCTAATCTTATGAGGATGTCAAGCTCTCAGAAAAAAAAAAAAAAAAATGTCTTGCCTGTTGTCATTCAGGCACCGGAATTACTGCTTTGTTATTCGCAAGTATGAGGAATAGCATTTAAAGGGAATTTTTAATGTTTTTCTATTAAAAATTGATTCAAAGCCCTGATGCTCTGAATTGCACAAAGGGCAGGCAGCTTGAAGAATTGATGTCAGGCAGTTTGGTGAAAAAATACTTTATATATCTGTTTAATTTTTGGTTGCAAACTTTGCACATGGGAATTAGAGATGGATGAGCAACTGGGAGCAGCTGTGCTGGGTAATGGCTGCCAGTGATTTGGCAAACCTTTTTTTAATTTTACTAACCTGTTCCATAGATACTGTGAATGTTGATAATGGGAACTGAGGTGAAAATTCTATACAGTAATGTAAAGAGCAGTGTTTCAGGATTGTAAGTCTCATTTAAAGTTGTCAGTGCTGTGTAAGAGTTTTACAAGAGTTTTACCCCTTCCTGAAATAATTGTTTAATCCTGAGACACGTTAAGCTGATAGCAAAAGAAGTTCATGCCCTCTTTGCTTGTGTAAAAAGCAGCCTGGCATATAAATAGACTTCTCCTCTGCTGTGTGGTTTTAGTTGCAGGATTGTGTTCTCTTTTCATTGTTCTGGAAGCTACAGAAATCACTGCATGGATGTGTGGCATTAGCTATTGAAAAGTCATAGTAAATCTGGGGAAGTCTACAGAAAGCTTCACAAATTCAACATTAATATATGTCATATTTTCTTCAGCAGTCTGCAGAACAAGCTACCTGTTGCTCACGGAAAGTTATCTAGCAATATTTGCCAGCGCTTCCAAACATTTGATACTCAACCAGAAGTATCAGAATGGGAACCGCTGTATTAAGTGAAAGCTTCTGAGACAGGAGGGTGGGGAAAAGATGTGGTGGTGAAGGCATATCATATGTGGTAGTATCATAACTCTGCTTTGTCCACAGTAAAAAAAGGCAGTGATATTAAAGTTTAATTTTTGCCTCCAAAGGCACTTAAAATAGAACTCTTAGAGATTCCCATAGTTTGCAATATTTGCTGACTTGATGCCATGCGATAGACAACGTTGCCAGAAGGTCAAGGAAGGCTGCGCCAACATTACCCCCAGCTCTTAGGAAATGTCTCACTTAGTGTTTCTAAACTTTAGAAGTGAAGTTTATTTTCCTTTGGAATTTTCATTTTGGGAAATTAATTTTTAAAGATTCTATTTTGATTCCCATATAACCTTTTAGACTTCTGGATTTCAGAACATCTGTGTGTCTCCCATATCTGTGTGAACAAATGCTTTGAGCTGATGGTATATTCTATCGTTGTGTATATAAGTATCTTTGATATTTTCTTTAGATCTACTTGTTTTTTCTGGAAAAAAAGTCAACTGCAACAACATCTTGTTTTTAATCTCAGCAGTTGTCGCAGGTGTGGGATAACAATAAAAATATTGTATCTTACATCACTGTGCACTCTGCTAGGGCTCTACTGAGACTTAATCTACATGCAACGTCTCTGCAGCATGTAAAGGCTTTAATAAGAGAAAGTCAATGAGCCTCATGTACCTTTTATAAAACATGACATAAGGCAATATAATTAAAACTAAACTTATTTCCTGTGGTGAAATTAACTTACAGAAATGAAGGTGTTTATTTATTAAATAGGATCTCTGGAGTTCTCGCCTTACTCTTACTCCTCCTGGGAAGGTTTTGATTGTTTGCTTCCTTTCTCTTGCCTGCTTGCTGTGTAATTTAAAACTGATATCTTCCTTTGGGAAACAAAATTTGATCGGAGAACAGTCTGCATCACTAGCTAAACAAATTACCAATGTTTTACTCGCTTTTCTTCCCTTATTCTTTTCCCCCACCCTTAACTGTAAGGGGAAGAAAAAGAAAAAAGTGTACAGATGCTTTAGAAACGTAGTAGTGCAGAGCAAATTGTTTTTTTCAGTAACAAGGAGGGCCTTGTCTTTCAGGGTAGGTAAACACCTTTTTAAGCAGAAAAAGAAGATAGCAGGTAGTTGCTGTCTTGTTTGTTTGTCTCCTGTGACCAAGTCTTTTAGTTCTTTGTTGGTCTCCTAGTAAGTGAACCAAGTTGGTGCAGCTGTTTTAGGTTATAAAACATGTCCTTTGTGGAAGGATTAAAGAGAGATGTGAAATCAATGTTGGTAGCTGCTTAGCTTAAAAAGACCAGCCGTGTCTTTACATTGATGTATTAAAATACAAGGCAATGCAGCAGTTTTGTTTCCTTTATTAAGAAAAACAAGTAGCAGACAGTGGTTAAAGGAATTACTACAGCCAAAATCAAGAAAGGATAGTTGCTTCTTTGTGTGCCATGGTTTCTGCCAATAAGACTATTGCAAATGAAATTTTTCTTTTAATGCAAAGGTATGTTAAGATATGGGCAAAATCAAATCTTCATGCTCATAGACTTCAGTTTGAACTGGGATCCTATATGGGTCTGATCTTCATGGTTTGGATTTCTGCAGTAATATGGATAGAAGAATAGTTACCCTTTTCATAATGATTTAGTAAAGTATATCTTCATAATCCTTTCTGCACAGACAAAAAGTTGAATGATTTAGGTCTTGTAGTCCTTACAAAGTGATAGTAAATTGTAACTGATGTGGAAGATATTTTTTTTCCTGTATTTTGCACACCTATACACTGTCTATGTGGAATTATTAATATATTCTTTGTTGGCAAAATCATAATGGTTTTCCTGTATGTTGTAGAACTGAGAACAGCTTAGAACATTAATTGGAAATCCTGAGCCCTTAAAGTTTAGCGTTCTAACAGAAAAGAGTATTTCCTTTCTTTCCTAGCAACGATTACTTGAATTGTGCTAGAAAATTCACAAAATGAGAAACCAGCACATCAGCATGCCGTGAGTGGAGGTTATTATAACTCTTAATATTTAGGAATAGGTTGATACTGCACTGTATCTTTTGATTTGGGTAAAGAAGTCCTTTATCATAGTGATATATGACAGCATTCTGACTGTCAGTGATTTTTCTAGAAGCGATACCATCACATTTGTTACCTGCTTATCTGCATCAGTGATACCTGTGATTTAGGTTCAGTAGTAGTGGTGTGTGAAACATCTGCCAGTATATGCTTTTTGATGAGACATGAAAATCAAAAAACAACCCAAGTTTTGATTATTTTTCTTTGTCTTTATTTTTTTAGATCTCTAACTCTGATTTTTCAGACTTGCCAAATTTTTGTATGCAATTAGCATAGTCTGAATAACTCACTGAAGAACTGGAGTTAGAGCAAGTCACTGTTTTCATATTTGTCTAAAGATTTCAGTGAGTTAGAGAGGAGCTCTGGAGGACTTCTTTAGTGCAAAATTTCAGACTTATTGAAGGAGCTTACACTTCAGATGCAAGAGGGAGATGCTGATTTACTTCACTAAACAAGAAGAAAGTTGAGGACAAAGCTGGAATTTCACCTTACAGAAATGGTAGGGCAACTTCTTAATTGTCCATTGCTCTGTGTACTCCTCATATACGAGAAGTAGGTAACACTCTTGATCAGTGTAGTGAAGTGGAACTCTGGCTTCCCTCTGTAATTCGTCTGCCTAATGATTTGAGTTAATAATATTTTCTGTCTCAACACGTATAAATTGATGCCTTCTAATTAATAGTACATATGTGATTTCTTCAGATTTTTAGTATGACAATTGTGTTTAAATTTACAGTACTATTCTCACACTGCATATGGTAGGAACAGGAAACTAAGAATACAAAAAAATAGCCTTTTACCTTTAGATCAACTAAGCTAAAACAATATATGACAAATTATCTGAAGGGTTTGGGTTTACTAACATAAAATTTCATGAAATTTAAGTGTGTGGTTCTGAAATACTGACAAAAACACTTGTTTCCTTCGATGAGGCAGCACAACAAATGAATCACTAAACTAGTGTCTATGTAACGGCTACCCAAAATAAATAGTTCTTTTATAAAAAGATGATTTGGTTTTGCCATGGTAGTGAGTTCATCAAGAAGAACTTTGGCATGACATTTATAGGAACTGTATAGAGGAACCAAAGTGACGCTAAAAGTTGTCCCAGTAGAAGTTAAAAAGCCTCCTTAACCTTTAAAATCATACAAAATATTAGGTTTTTTTCTCTGTTATTTTACTGCTTTGTAAGTTGTGGAGTAGTTTTATGCCTGCAGACACCCTACCCCCACCCCTGCAAATTTTGCAGAGTGGCAAGGGAATTGAGCATTAAAAGGATTTTTAAACTGAATGAAAGTCCTTTTGCAAGAGTGCCGAAGAATAAACATTTTTTTTTTCATAAGAACTCTTCCATTCCAGTATGCTTCTAAAGCTTCTCATCTTAGTCTTTAATATCTTCATTTTGGAATAATTTCTCCTTTAGATCTTGGAGTAATACAAATTTTCCATAGATTTATAACTGCCTCACTGTGCACTTTTCAACTTTTGTGGATATTTAATTGCTAGATAAGTTAATTTTTCTCCTTATGGAATGTGCTGTTGATGGTTTTATAAAGTGTGGCGCCTCATTTTAAAACAATTAGTCCGAAGAAATGTAATTGAATGAAATTAAATTCATGAGGGAGGTAAACACCAGGGATGGAGAAGAGCTATTTCAAGTAGAGGACAATATTGGCACAAGAACTAATGGCTGTAAGCTGGCTATGAATAAATTCAGGCTGAGAATTAAAAGAAGGTTTGTAATTGTTAGAGCAGTAAGGTTCTGCAATGGTTTTTCAATCAAAGCAAAATCATAAGCAGCCTTAAGAAGGAGTTTGATTGCTTTATGAAAAGCATTAAATTATGCAGTACTCGTCATGGCTGGGGACTGGACTGAAATTTGGTAGTCCTGTCCTGTCATCCTGAGAAACATATACTTTCTGACAGTTTTTGTTTATGAGTGGGAAATTTATCTTGATATCTTCTGATAGATGCATAAATTTTGTTCGCGTTGATTTTAAACACAAGATCAGCCCTTGGCACATTCAGTTTGATGTGTTGATTCTCAGTGGTCAACCTGGATTCTCAGTTCAAGCTGTGGAGTGTCTCAGTTACTTGTATGTGGTAACGGGGAGTTAGATACTGAGATAGTTAAAAGCTGAAGGTTTCTTGCATTTCAGTTCTCCAAATCTACATGAAGAAAAATTTATAACCTTTTTACCTGACAGTGTATGTGTAGTTAAAAGAATAGCCTTTTTTCTCAATGCCACTGCTCATTTTTAATACAAACTAATATAGCCCTCTTAAAAAGTGCACTAGAGCAGTCGACTCGGGTAGCTTAAGTGTTGCTTACTATAATCTAAAGTAAAATTGAAAGGGTTTTATGTATATATTTAGCCCATTCCACCACCACCTGAAGTTTTTAAATAAAGGTAAATGCACTAGCAAGACAATGGAGAGTGTTTCCCCTCATTAAAAGTGTGTGTAGCCTTACTTCTCATGGTTTAACCTCAGCTGGGAACTCAGCCCCACACACAGCATGCTCTCACATCCCCCCCGTGGGGTGAGGGGGAGAATCGGAAGGGTGAAAAAAGAAAACCTGTGGGTTGAGATGATGACTGTTCAATAGGTAAAGCAAAAGCTGCGTGCAAGCAAAGCTGAACAAGGAATCATTCACCACTGCCCATGGGCAGGCAGGTGTCCAGCCATGCCCAGGACAGCAGGGCTCTGTCACGTGTAACGGTGACTTGGGAAAGCAAACACCGTCACTCTGAACTGCTGCCCCCTTTCTTCTTCTTCTCCCAGCTTTATAAGCTGGACATGATATCATGGTATGGAATTTCCCTTGGGTCAGCGGGGGCCAGCTGTCCCACTGTGTCCCCTCCCAGCCCCTGGTGCCCCCCAGCCCACTCGCTGGTGGGGTGGGCTGCGGAGCAGAGAAGCCCTTGGCTCTGGGTAAGCGCTGCTCAGCAGTAACGAGAACACCCCCCTGCTCCCAGCGCTGTTCCAGCACAAATCCAGAACACGGCCCCACACTAGCTACTGTGAAGAAAATGAGCTCTACCCCTGCCAAAACACTTGTACAGTTACTCATTCTGATGACTTGTACTGCCTCTAGTGCTGACTGTAGTAAACATGATTTACTATTGATTCATGTACCTAATGCCCACAGACCATATTTCTGAGCTGTTATGTACCAGGACTTAATTTCTGTTCCTGCTTTAATTTTTTTCATGCCGAAAACTAACCAGCTCCTGAGCTGATGTCAAACAGTAGACTTCAAGTCTGAGCTGACTTGCAGGTGCTTGAGAACTGGCAATCTTTTTACAGCCCTTTCTGTCTCCTTATGCAATCCTGGAATCTTACTTCATGTATTGGGGTTGTTTTTGTTTTTCTTTGACCTTTCATACTAGCACCAAAATGCCAAGTTATTTCATAAATTAGCCAAAGAGATATCGCTAGCAGGTTTTTGTTTAAATTCTCATTCTTGTCTACTGTATCAGCATTTAGTTTGATAGTGCTACACAGATGGATCAGATGCTTTCAGAAAGTCACACTGTGAAAACTGAATTGGTATCTATTTAAATAAAAAGTATTATCTCACCATCAATAACTGTAAAAAATCATCCATATGACCGCTTAGAAATGGTCCTTGGAAGTTTAGCTGTTCTTGTTCTTAGTGAATAGGTTTACTAACTTGTGTTAGCTAAGCATTTGATGTTTTTGATAGGTTTCATCAAGAAGGGGTTTTTTTTGAGGCTTATCCATAATGTTGGAACAGCTGCTTGCATGTACCACTGTCAGTGAATGGCAGAATGCCTATTATTACCTCAATATGTTAAAAAGAGCACCCTGCTTAATGAAAATGCGCTTTTGTTTTGTTAGTGTATGTTAAGATGTGCCTGTGTATTAAGGGTGCACTCCATTAACCTTTCACTTGCAGTGCTGGATTAGAATCTGGGATGGAGCATCAGAGGGCCTTTCAAGACAAAGTTGAAAGAATCCCTTGTGCAGTATATGAAAGGCTGGCCTTATGCCATCTGACAATTGCTTTGATCATATTTCTCTTCTGGGAAGGTAGTTCTTATAATACTAGACTTTTACAGGTATTTTCAATAAGCTATTATGAATGAAGCAGATAAGCACAGTCTTTGATGTCCATTTGGTTTGTCAATGGTTATTGGGGGGGTTTCATACCGAAGTAATTTTGTTTACCAAAACCAGTGTCTAATTAAATCAACTAACTAAAAAACCTAGTGTTTTTTTTTTTAAAAAGCACCTTATTTCCTTTCTTGAAAAATTGAGTTTAGAAATAGATTCCATATTCACGTCTTATTTACAATTGTAAATGTACATTTTTCATCAATATTTTCTGACAGGTTTGTATTGGATTTAGGCCCGGAAGGTTTTCTGCAGATGTGAGGTTTCCAAAAGCTATTGTTTTAGTGATTTTTTTTCATGGTGTATTATAAATGGGTTGTTTTCTTTACTGATTTCTCTTTATTTTATTCTATCTGAAGACATACTCTGCAGATTAATGTATCGCTACTGGGTCCAGCCCAATTAGTTTAGCCCTTTGTGAACTGTTGTTGGTTTCCATGTGGTTGGGAACTATGGCTTTGGGTACTTCATGTTTGGAACTGAAGATTTATAATCTGTACAGCCATCATTCGCCAGCCTGGCATAAACACACATCATGCTTTCTACTCTCCTGGTGATAAATAATCTCTGGGATATAGCATTCACTTTCAAGCCTGCCTTAGTAGTTTATAGTCTTTAATACGTACACCTGAAGATGGGGTTTTCTAACTTCTGAGTGATACATGATTTCATTTGTGAACTGAGTGATAATGATTTTTAGAAAAATTATAATTTCTCAAATAAGACGCATGGGGGAAATATTTGTTTCTGTGGTGTGACTTTTTAGTTTATTATTTTTCACCAGAGCAAAGTTTATTAATGCCACAGACATAACACAGATGTTATAAACCAAAACTGAAATTGAAGAAACAGAAAATTATGGTAAAAGGGGTGGAAGGAAAGAAAAAAGGGGTTTTGGGAAAAGTGTCAAAGCTTGGGAAAAGACCAAGCTTTGTTGCTGCTACCAGTGATTAAATTCTTTACGTGATCAATAGGAACGCTACTGTGAGTGACTTAAAATTTTAGCTCAGCCTAAATGCTTTCACAAGTTCCATCTTTTATGAACATCAATCAGGTTTGGAGTCTCTTAACCTTGGGACCTCCTTAGCTTCAGGAGGATAGAATAGAAGATCTTCATCACTGTTTAGCCTTTTGAGATACAGTAGATAATATAATCTGTGCTTCTACAGATTGCGTGTTTGTTGGATTTTTGTCAGAGAGAGACAATTTTGATATACATCTTAAAATGCACATGATTTTCTGTTCTACTATTTGTTTACACTGTAACCTCCTCTTGAGGTTCTCTTAATTTATGTCTTCCAATGGGATCTTGATCTCATTTGAGAATTAGGTGGCTGTATTCTTGGGTGGATAGGGGTTAGTGGTAAGTGACTTCAGCTAGGTACAGGTGCACCTTATATTGTAAATCCTGTGTGTAGTTTCTGTTTTGCTGTTTACTGCAGTGCATTATTTCTTGCACAAACTTATTTTCAACTATTAAATGGAGGGCCAAAAAACTTTGATATAGAAAGTTTGCCAAATGTTTGTGAGGACTGTTTGCACTGTCTTGTGTCTCCCCAGGGACAGTGCAGAATAAGTGTTACAGCCATTGTATATACTGAGGCAGGAGGGAGGGAAAACTGAGAAAAGTAGTTCACAAGGTATTCAGAAACAAGAATAGGAGAGTAAATGCTAAAAAACAGGAAGACATCCCTAACTGATACTGGAGGAAATCATTTGTTCCTTGAATGCTATGTAGAGATTTTTTTCATACATGTTTTCTTCTGAAGTGATTCAAGTGCCAGTGGTAGCTTTGGTTACTGGTAGTGTAACAGGCTGGCAGGCATGTTAGAGCTGTCTGAGGTGTTGTTTAAGATTAAGCTTTTGTAGGAAACTTTTTTTTTTTCCCACAAAAAAAAAAAATAATCCCAAACCCCAAGGAAACCTCTTGCTCCTTTTAATAGTTTGTAATTAGACCTCTATGTGCGGGCATGTCAACTTTGTCAGTAGTTAAGGTTTCTGTTTTCCTAAAAAAGTTATTTTGTGTCTAGCGTTGATTTGCTGTTGGACTAGTTTTCAGTGGTTGTAAAGAGTATTTGATAATGAGCATTGAAAACATTGACAGTAGTGAAGACGACTGTATGGATAGTTAGAATAGAATAGATAGTTGTGCATAATACTTTAGTATTTGAAATTCACCATGCACATTAATTTCTTTTTTAAAAATTTTGTTAGAAAAATGTTCAGACAGAGAATTATAATTGTAGTCTAAGTGTTTCTGGCCCCGGTTTTCTTAAATTAGGTATTTAAAATATGTCTGGTAATATATCATTATGGAATATGAGAGCAAATTGGATGTGGAGAGCCAGATGCAGTGCTTCTGAGTGCTTATTTTCTTTCTGGAAATAAAACCATATGTTTAGTAGACCCAGTCTGAATCAAAAGGTAGATTTGAATTGTTTGCTGAACAGAGAGAAATCAAATAATATTTAATTGACATTAGTTTTATTTAAAAGAACCTGGTTTCATTTCAACATAAACTGTCAAGGTGACCTGTTTAGACTTAATTCTTACTGTGAAGAAATTCAAGTTGCTGTAGCCCTCTGTCATTAACAAAGCTGTCTCTTAACAAAGTAGAATAGGCAAGGCTGGTAGTGAAAGTTTACAGTTTTCACTGTAAGTAATGTTTGTTACATATTATTGATTTTAAATATATGGATTGTAGGTATTTGCATATGTTTTTCTCTCCAAATGTGTGATTAGGTCAAATGCTAAGAATAAAATGCATCCACACAACAGCTTGTTCCAAGCACGAAGGAGTGGCATAGATCTTCTGGGTCATTGAATGCAATCCCATCTGAGCAACATTTATATAACACTTTTGCACATTGATCAAGCTTCAGATTGTGTTTTCAGTTTTGTACATGGGACTCAAAGCCTGCTATGCTGAGAAGCAGTACTGTATAGTCTAATCATGTGTAATATCATACATATGTGAGTGTTCAAAAAACAAGTGGAAAAAATGAGCATTGACAATATATTCCAAAAACAACTGATCTCTTTTGCATTTTTGTTCTTTTTGGCTGTATCCTTAATTTCGTTCTTCTCCCCAAGCCAAGCTTTTTCTGTCAAAGTATGTTTGCTGAATAATAAAGAGGCTATGTAAACTGAAGGTGGGTCTTTTTTTTAAGGAACTCGGGGGTCAAACGCCCACTTCTCCTTCAAATATCGTGTACCTCTCTTCTTAGGAAGAAAACCTGTAGCTCATTTCACAGCTATGCTGACATTTACTGTATTCCATTTTGCTCAGGAATTGTTAGATGCTTTCACCATGACAAATGTTTCCATTTATCTAGTTTTGAATGATAAGAAGGTTTTCTCTAGATGAGAAAAGTTCATGCAAATAATAAAATTTTGATGTTGTAATGAAACAGTGTATTAATAGAAAATCACTTCTCTGATACTGTTAAGAGCAGCTTTGTTTTCATGTCTAACGAGAAATGTGGCACTGAAATAAACTGACCATCTGAGCAAACGCTTGAAACTACCAAATTCACCATGATGGAAATGTGGCAGGATATGTGTTGGGATGTGGTGGTTGGCAGATGATGTTAAAATTCAATCTTCCCAAATTAGTCCCCTAAATTACCACTATTAAGTAAGTGGAAATATATGCCTTCATCAGTACCAAGCATTTCAACTGTCTCTTACATACATGAAACCACAACCAGCTCTGATGTCTCTCCTAGGTTCTGAAAGCCTCAGCTGTTCCTTTCTCAGCTGTCACAACTTCCAGCTTTCTTCTGACAACTTATGTAATGATGTCTCATATTCAATGTGGAAAAAAAAGTCTGAAAACTGGTCTTTAGCATGGGATAAATGCTATCAAGGGTACTAGAGAAGAGGAAATGGAGGATGGTGCTGCTGCTGAATTTTGTCTCTGCCAAAGGAGGGTGAAGGTGCAGGACAGAGGGAAGCATTTGTACTATGTCATTATTTATTTTAGTTTTCCTTTTGGCCATTTAAGAAGACATTAGAGTATCTATCGCTTTGTGCAAAATGAAATTAGCAGTTCTGATAGTGGCTAGTTTCTGTGAAAATATCCTTGCTGGTTCTCCTGTGGAGTAGCTTCAGTAGCCTGCCTTCCTAACTGTTCTTAACAGCATGGAACCTGATTTTACCATGTGGAAGCAGACTTGGTCACAGCAGGGATGAGGCAATGTGCATGTGTAGCTGCAAAAAGCCGGAGGAGTCCCAAATTCACTGTAGACTCTGCAGGGTCCACCTTTATGCTTCAGTAATTTCTCTATCAGTTAAGATAACTGCATCAACATAATGGAGTTCTTATATACTGATTTGGAAAGGGAAGTCTAAGATTAAGAGAGAAAAATGAACAGCGTGGTGAAGAAGTGAAAAGCAAGGAAATGCATAAAACTGAGATCTTATCTGTGGGAACTGTATGACATATATGTTGTAAAAAACAGATAATCAAAAACCATGATTCAAGTCTAAAAATGTTGTGAGAAGGGTTTTATTCCCCCACAGTTCTAATTAGAATTTTTCTGAAAGCATTAGGTGAAAGAAACATGATGCTATTTTTGTTTTTAAATGGGTAACCAGGTTTTATTAACAGCTTATACTTGCTTCCACAGAGACGATTAGTACAGCTGCTCAATAGACAAATACTTGCCTTTAATTAAATATGAAACAAAAAAGGAAGTAGCACAAGCTACTGTACCTTGTCATTACCATAAAAACATACTTTATTGGAGGCAATAGTGAGCGATAGTGTTGTTTATTTTTCTTCCTCCATTCCCTACTTTAATTAAACAAGAGGTCTGACGGAAGTAAGGGAGTTGTAGAGGTGAATGTTTCATATAGTAGTGAAGAAATCTATTTGTTGAAATCATGTAAAAATATATTCTCTGAGAACAAGTCTTATCTCTATTATCTCTATTATTATGGGCTATTTTGATGCACAAATGTGTGTCACTGTGTCTGTGTGTGTGTATACCCCCACCCCCATTTAAATGTATTTATTCCCAAGGCAAAACCTGTTATTAGATCTCCTGCCAAAAGTCACAGTTTTTTACTTTAGTGAGTCTGTTGAGAAAATATTTTTTGGGTTTTGATTAATTATCTAGGTATTTGGTGTTCCTCTGTAGTGCAAAGGAAAACTTTTCAGGCAGCTAGGTAAATTCAGTTAATCTGTCTTCTTCTATATAGCTACACTAAATTCATAAAATACTGGCACAGTTATACTTCTGAATGTAGTTCTCTTGAGTGCTTTAATTTGAGCAAAGCATCAGGCAGTTGTTTTTGTGTATTTGAATTGTAATAACATCCAAAAAGTGGTGATATAAGGTTTTCTACTTGGTTCTGTGCTGAAAGGGCCAATGCAGTCAAACACTGGAAGTGTCACTATATACAGTACTCTAGTGGCATCACAGCAGATTTTATATCCTTACAGTTTATTTAGAAGAAATTCACGATGCAGCAAGCAACTTTGAATATGTTTGAAAATACAATATTGTGAATGGAAATTAAAAAAGTTGAGGTGAAAAAGTGACTTGAAATGGGAAACTCTGCATAGGGGTAGTACTACCTGTTCATACAAACAAGGCTGCTGCTATAATGGGAGAACAATGTTTTTCAGGGACAGTATGTTTGTAAGCAGTGGGGGAGGCTCTTGCATGGAGCAGATAACCTTAGACTTCAGTATTTACTGTTGTCGGTTCTGAAACATTACAGTTCTTTATCCTGAGAAAGAATTTGAGACTTTATTACCTAGTACTGTGTGGCAATTATGGGTTTTTCGAATGCTTGACTTGAAGTTCTAGAGCTCTGCTGTACAGTAGGAGCTTTGATGGTATGGGCTGTAGGAGTGATGAGCAGTAGGCAGTAAAACTAGGATTGGGTAGAGCAATGAAGAGAGAAAAGTTTGTTCTTGTATTGGGTTTGTGTGGCAGGGTGTTGGTAACGGGGGGAGGGGAGGGGCAGTGCAAGAAAGAAGAAGAAGCTGTGAGAAGCTGCTAGAAACTTCGCCTATGACAGACAGAGCCAATGTCAGTTGGCTCATGGCTCCAAGACAGACACACCACTGGCCAAGGCCGAGCCCTGCAGCGATGGTGGCAGCGCTGCTGGGATAACATATTTAAGAAGGGGCTGAAGCTGCACAAAACCAAACCCAACAACAACTGCAGGCAAGAGTATGACTGTGAAAGAACTCCACAGCCCCCGGGCGGGTGCAGGAGGCCGAGGGGCTCCAGGCCCTGAGCAGATCCCCCCGGCAGCCCCTGGTGCAGCCCCCGGCGGGGCAGGCTGTGCCCCTCAGCCCCGGGGAACTGTCTCCCGTGGGGGGGCCGCAGGCTGGGGCAGGGCAGGGGTGAGGGGGCAGGAGCGGCAGAGGCCGCGTGTGCGGGACTGACCCCCCATCCCTGTCCCCTGCGCCGTGCGGGGGAGGCGGGAGGGACATCGGCAGGGAAGCTGAGCCCGGGAAGAAGGGAGGGATGGAGGAAAGGTGTTGTAAGATTTAGGTTTTATTTCTCATTACCCTACTCCAATTTGACTGGCAATAAACTAAAATTTCCCCAAGTGGGGTCTGTTTTGCTCATGACAGTAATTGCTGAGTGATCTCCTTGTCCTTGTCTCCACCCAGGAGCATTTCATTGTTTTTCCTCCCCCCCAACAGGCTGAGGAGGGCAGTGACAGAGTAGCTTTGGTGGGCACCTGGTGTTCCACCAGGGCCAACCCACCACAGTCCTAAATGGTTGTTTTATGATATTTCAAGGAACTTACTAATTTCTTTTAACTATGTGAATTTGTTAAGAGATGTTAGAGACTGGTTGTAGCTCTTAACCATGGTATAGAGTAGATGTTTTCAGGGGTATGTTCTGTGTTCTACTAGAATAGATTATGTTGGTTTTATTTATTTATTTAACATCTCTGTAGGGGGCACATATTTTCTATGTTTGGAATTGGCATCACTTTGTTCTTGCTGGTATTCTGTAGGGATGGATCTTAGTATTCTGCTTTCTCTTGTCTCTCTGTTTGCTTTATTCCCTTTTTACCTTGGGGGAATGCAGGATCCCAAGATCTTTTCCCTTATTTCCCTGTCAAAAACAAAAATCACAAATTTAGGAGAAGTGTATAGTCTTGGAGAGGGGAAAAATTGGTGGGGAAAGCTGTTGACTAAACCCCCAAACCCCGTAACATTAAAACTCTCAGAGCAATGTGAGAACATCTGACTGCAGTCTTTATATGCTATCACGTTAATATATCAGTATTAGAACGTACTGCTGTTATTAACAGTGATTAGATGGATATAGGAGTGAAAGTAGTAAATATTAGCGAGTAGATGTAACTGAAGTAAAAGATGGGGATCAGGTTTGGTTTTTTTTTTTAATTAAAACTGGAGGCTCAAAATCAATGCTTAGCTGAAAAGAAACATAGTATTTATGTCAACTGATCAAACCTACTGTTTTAAAACAGAATGTACAGTTTAACATTCCACTGTAAGTCTGGGTAATTTCTTACTGCAGGATTTGCTCATTCAAAGTTCTTTAGTGAAACATCATCTGGAATAGGATCTGCAGAATACCTTCTGTGCATGTGTTGGAAATGTTAAGGAATAATATTAATAGAAAGTGTAGTTTCTGCATGCATTGCTTGCCAAAATGCCATGCATAGTGAATTATTTCCTCAACAGAGAAGCCTGGGATGCGTATTTCCTATTTCTGTTAGTGGAGAAACACTGTAAGAGGAAGTTCCCATATGCTTATTTCATCAGTTAGCCCTCTTATTGACTCCATTTGCTTTCTTAAAAAAAACCCAGAACTTTATTTATCATCACATGCCAGGGAACGTGAGAACAGTAGTGTAGAACACGAAGTCATACCACTGCACGAGCAAGCATTGTACGAAAGAGGTAGCAGCTCCGTATCGGTCATTTGCTTAATGAAAGCAATGGACAGTAAGAAGAATAAAAAACACCAGGGAGAAGGAAATAGCATTTTGTACTAAAGTATAAAACACTTGATAAAATAAATCTAAACTGAATCTGAACATATCGCATCTCAATGGCTTAAAAGAAGAAATATAGGCAGTTGTGATACTTGCTAAAGCAAATGCTTTACTGAAGTGTTAATCTTTTTAAGTGGTCAGTTTGATTAATAATTACTTCCCTCAGGATTCTTACTAATTTTTCAGATAGACAAGCGGTAGTGGCCAAGATGGCCTTAATACCGTTTTGCTTTAATAGGCCATGTAGATGCCTGATCTTGCACTCATTCATTGGCCATTTCAAACTCCTTTTGGGTCTGCAGTCACCCATGCTCTGTGTATTTGCTTTAATAAGTTACTTTTTGTGGATTTAGAGTAGAAGTGCTGAAGCTTTTGCAAGGGTAACTGCAACACCACAGTGTCTGGAATATTCTCATGTTTTTTGGGTGATTGGTTTCTGAATATTATATTATGTGCACATTCTGCATGTGTACTTAATTTATATATACTGAGCACACACTATCTTAAAACACTGTTTTTGATGCCACCTATCTAGCTAAACATTCTCACACTTCAAAAAGCCCCTGAAAAAATGCAGACCTTTCTTATCTCTGTTCTCATATTCTTGGCTGAGAATTTTCTATCTATTACCACAACTAAAGCTGAAACTGGCTTCTATTTCATTGTCTGATAACTCATGACTGTTGGTGCAGGGTATTTGACAAGATTAATGATACAGCTAACCTCTTTGTGCTATTCTCATTACCAGTATTTATCTTAAAATCCACTTCCAAGAGGTAGTATGGGCCCTTGGATGTGAAAGTTACTGAATATCTTTTTAACCACTAAGCTGAAAGCTGCACTCAAGTATGGGAAGGATGAAGCCTCAATTAAATACACAGCTCTAGGTAAATCTAGTAAATATTACACATAGTCATATTCAAGAAGGCTGGAAAAAACCCGTATGCAATGTCTGAGTAATCTTTCTCTGTATATTTAAACTAATAATTAATTGATTTACCACTATTTATAAACGCTTCATTCTCAGTAAGGAGAATGTTCTTCACTGAAATAACACTATTTATGTGTTACAGAAAATGTAGTCAACATAATTACTATTTATAATGCTGGTTATTTAATAGTTGTGGGTTTTGCATTTGTGTTTTACTCTTTACTCCATTTTTCCTCAAAACTATAATGTTATAGTAAGTGTGGACGAATGCAGATGGGAGAGAGCTTTTACTGTCAAAACTGAATTTAGATAAGTGACAAAGTAAATCTAGTGCTGCTGGCCAGGCTTATGGATATCTCATGTAAACCTAAAAGAGTTAAATGTGATTTTTCAGTGTTTTGTGGTGGAGCCACATTTTCTGGGTACTTGCCCAGTCCTAGGAGTTGAAAAGTCAGTTAATCACAATGATGGGCTACAAATGCTCTGCATAACTACTTACCCATAGAAATGCAGAAAAAGGAGTGCCAGTCAAAGAGAAAAGAGAGTAAGTGCTCTTTCTCAGCTTGTTCCTTTCCTTTTCAGGAGCATTGTTCTCTACCATTCTCCAGTAGGCTGTTATTTTCCATTCCGGATCAGCAAATTGTTGCATTTTTGTAGTTTGGGGCATGTTTTTCAAAGTCAGGGTTGGTTGTGGGTTTTTTCTCTCATTGGGGGTGGTGTTAGCTAAGGTTCCTTTATGACCTTGTAATCTGAGTTGAGTGGAAAATGGTATTAAAATTCCTAATAGCCAGGAAATCTTAGTTCTAGTGCTGGCCCCGATAGGAAGAGTTCTGTTTTATAGCCTATAGATCTTTGATGTTTGATCCTTTGCAAGTAGTGGCAATTGTGCAATTTAGGTAATTTCTGAAGAATTATTTTCCACACCTACATGAAAACGTCAGTTGCACAGATTCATGGAAATGGGGAGACTGATTAATCCTTTTTCTTCAAGATACATAATCCAACAGTATCTAAAAGTCTTCATTGAAGTTGACATACTCTATGCCGGGCAATGTATGTAAACAGTGGATAGAACAGTTTGTCTTGAAAACTTGGAAGCTTCCAAGATTAACTCTGCCTGATGTGAGTTACAAGCCATCTCAGTCCCTGCTGAGCTCAGGATTTAGCAGGAGCAGAGCACGGAGGGACTCTGCCTGCTGTTCAGTGTATTCTTTCAGCTTCAGAGGTGGTGGCAGCTTCCTTGCAGGCAGTTCTGCTAGGCTCTCTGAATGCAACTATTTCTAACACGTGTGTGTAACCAAATACAAAGGTTTTTGTATGTTGCGGAGTGGAACAGAAGACAGTGGTAGTTACCTAATTTGAGTGCTGGATGCCTGACCATGATAAACTGAGGGAAATGTGTCTTGAGCCATAAATAAGGCACTCCACAGCAGAAGTGAAGGAAGCTGCAGGCATCTGTTTCCCGATGTGCTATTTTTATCTAAAGGGTTTAGCTCTTGGATATAATGAGTGGAGCATCTAGACTTGACTCTAGTGATACTTGAAGTTGTAACTGTTTCCGATCCCTTTTTTCCTTAAACTCAGGGGTTAAGATAGCATGAGAATGCTGTAGGAGAGCATCAGCCCTTAGGCAAAGTGAGAGTAGCTTTTCATAATGAAGCTACAGTATTTAGCAGTGAAGAACACTTAAATAAAACTATTGAAAGATGTTTGAGTTAGGTGACTGCCAGGCTTCTTTTTAAGGTAGCTCCAAATTTCATGATTTTTGAGCTGATCTTATAGTTTGCGAGTTAACTGCTGTTTCTATTATGCTGGCTGCTAGTTATCTCGGATAAAAACGTTTGTCTAATATCCAGTCAGAAGTAGGTGAATTTGATCCGATGCTTTTATAAAAGAATTACAACACGTGTATGATATAACCTGAAGATAGCATGTTGATCGAAGCCTTGTGGCACATACCGAAGTATTTAGGTATTTAAATGATCTGGGAATACAAGTGTAAATTCTGAGAAGCAGATTATTTTGTTTCCTGTTGGGGAATATCAGGCAGAGGCATTGTCCCCCGGAATAAGGAGAACTACTTCATATGATAAGAAATGTGTTTGTGCAGTTGTGAGTAAAAATCAATCAACAATCCACTGGTATCTTTTTATTTCCAATAGAGACATGAAAGACTAGAAATTTACTAAAGTGTGACAATGAAGCATTTTGAGCTATAATAAATAAAACCCATTAATCTTGAAAATTTAATTTTTTTTACAGGCAGTAGCCAAGGAACAGCCTAATGTAATTCCTTGGTGAAAAGCTTTGTGCAAAACGGATGTTTGGAATATTGAAATTGCAAGAAAATGTAAAAATATGCTTTAGTAAAAAGTAGGATATTAAAGCACAAGGGAAAGTGTATTGAGTGAAAAAAGTACATTTCTGTCACAGTCAGTAAACACCATGAAAATTAAACTGCAGGGGAAGGCAAATGGACTATTTTTATAAAATATGAAATGAAACAATATACTTAGTATATATAATATATATACATGAATACAATAATGTTAAAAATAAGAAATGCAGCAAAGCTGAAATACCACTAATACTTCTTTGCATTCACCTATGTTTGTGTTTGTCTTTTTTGTAGATGCTATTTCATGAACAAGGAGAAGGAAAAAGAACTGTGATGTAGAAAAGGTAAATACAGCTTCCAGCCCCAGTTGCAGTGGACTTCACAACTGATCTTCTTTCACCTAAATCAAGTAAATTTATGTCCTTCCATGTTTTAAACAGTGCCAGACTAAGAAATTACTTGGTTTGTAAGCATTTGTTATTGCAAGTATCTCAAGCACATGTATTTCACCTGGTTGCGATCCATTCATGGAACCACAACTAGAGGAAATGCAATAGCTGACTGACTGACTTTTGACTGACTTAAAAGCCAAAAATATTTTCCTTCAAAATTCATCTCGCCAATAGGATAGAAACCAGGGTTTTACAATATTCAGTATTTCACACTCTTTAGAATGACTGATGCTTGCTGGAGAGGTCCAACATTGCCTGATTTTTTGGAGAAACTGGTCTTACTTGACTTGAACAAGAATGATCAGATATTGAAAGAAACAAGTGGATGATGAATTTATTTGGAACAAACCTAATACAGTGATTCTTACTCAAAGCTGTGATTTGAAATAGCTTTTTACAGCAAGGGTCAAGAATCTCACCTGCAAGCCTGGCATTGGTATGGCTTAAAATGGCTGCTCTGTAGGAATCTAATTTGCAACATGAGTCATTATTTGTCTGAATAGATTAGGATGTATATGCATACCTCAGAGAGAATCTCTTTCTTTGTGCCTTCCACTCCTTCTGAGTTAATTACTGTTTTTGCTAATGATTCTTCATGTTTTGTATCTGCATCATATTTGCCTATTTTGGGGACTGATCCACTGAAATCAGTGGAACTCAGGGTAACACACTGAATTACTGGTCCATAAAAGTTTGACCGACCTGGTATGTCTTTTAAATTATTATTGTTAAACAATAATTTAAATTTTTTTTTAAAAAAAATCCCTTCCAATCTCCTTTAAAAAAATGTTTAAAAAAACCCCAAGAACCAATTATTTTTTTAATTGGAAAAATAAAGATATTCCTTAACATGGATTTCTTTTGCTAATACCACATTGCATCTCCTGTATGCTAAACTGGGTTCACAGCTTGTTGGTTGGTGACATTGTGCAAAACAGTTTAATGCACAAGGCATAACAGAATCCAGGGTATCACAACTGAACCGAAATGTTTGAACAGATACCTGTTTATAAAGCTGCGTTATTCAGTCAAAACTAAAGGTGCAAATGAAATTAAAAAAAAGTTTTCACAAATCATTCTACACAATTCTTTTTAGGATTTAAAATAGGAGTTAAGTATTTTGTCTTTTATTTCAGTCTCTGAATTTGATACTAGAGAGCTGGAAATCTGTATTTTCTTGTACTGATCAAAAAATGATGTATTGGAGCATTATCACTGAAACAGTTTAGCACATTCTCTAGGACACTTAAAAAAAGAGCTTTTCACTTACATTGTATTAAGCTCCTGTGTTATGTTAAGGTGGCCAGAAAATCTTTACATTCTTTCTCTTCAGAAAAATCACTTATTGTTCCATTTATGCTGCTAGTGAGGAAGTTGAGATGTTTACAGCTGTCTAGATGTATATGCTGTTAACCAAGACTGGTGGTGCACTAATGAGCTGCACATACTCTTGATACTTTTGGAGAATGCAGCCCTGTTGATGGTAATACTTATAAATATTCTTTGCTTATAAGAAATATCCTTATTATTTAGGGAACGAAAATAAAGCTTCTTCTATAGTTTGCCTCTCTCTTATTTCTTTAAACATTATTAATCTTGGTGCAAGAGCCAAAACTTAACCTGCATGAATTGCAATCATATGCAGCAAATTCTTGTCTTTGGATTATTTCCTATGGTGTCTACTACTTTGTATTTTTTTGAAATTCATCTGTTTTCGTGCCCAAATGTGAAAGAAATACATTTTTTTAATATGCTGATACATTTTTTCCCAGAAAGATGGGTAGAAAATATTGAAAATTGCATAAAATGAACCTTCAGTGTAATATAAATTTATAATTATTGATAAGGGGTTTATGTGTTTGGGGGTTTGTGGTTTTTTTTTATTTGTGTGTGTGTTTGTTTTTGTGTGAGGTTTTTTGTTTGTTTGTTTTTCAAGTAGTGCAAATATGATACCCTGCATGTTTGATATTGCTTCCAGGGTGAGGGAGATCAGAATTCTATGCCTGGCACTGATTGTTAGAATCAGAACCGTATCTTCTTTTTAGAAGAAAGTTGTCTTTAATCACAAGCACATTACAAGGATCAGCTTATAGCGAGCACCAAAATACTATGTAGGACTGTACGTATTTAGAAAGCATGAAAGGCTACCACTGTAGGAGTTTTGGTCAGCTTTCACTAACACTCGTAAAACCTTGCAAGACATGTACATGCAAATATGGAATAAATAGAAAAAAAAAAAAATGCATTTAACTGTACTTCATAATTTCTGAAGATAAGTATTTTTATTGGAAAAGAACTCTAGATCCTTTTTTTACGAATGTATTTACAACTTGTTAACATTAAGATGCAACTTGCAAGTGAGCGAATACATCAGTTTACAGACTATTATTAATCTAATGCAGTATGGACAAATACCCAGACATAATTAAAATGATCAACATGTTGGTATTGCATGCAACCTCCAACAATGTTATTTTGCATAAAAGGGCAAGTAAGGGGAAAATGTCCATACATTATGGATTTAATTGGCAGTTTCTGGTTATTAGAATAGAGGGTTATTTTCATTCCTAATGTACTTAATGTGAATTTAGTATTTAAGAAAGGTTGATAGGTGAAAGATTAGGTTAAGGGTTGACTTGTGAAAGGTTTAGTACTTTTGGATTGACAGCTCTGGGAATCTGATAATAGCTTTACAAAGAACCAAAACAGCACAAGACAGTGCTGCTGCCATCTTCTTATTGTGCCATACCTTACCAATGATGCACCTGCTTTTATCCAGTGTACATCTGAAGCTCTGAGATGTATTCCTTCAAATCCTGGCTTTTTTGGTTAAATTTAGTTGCAGGAGGAGTAAGCACAAGAATGCAATGATAGTAATGTCTCTCTTCAAGATGCCAACCTACTAAAAATTGGCTTTTGAAGCCATGTGTGCCATTGTATTGCAGCCAGCTGATCATTACTTTTTCTGAGACACCTTCTGGGAGGGGTCTGAAAGCACTAAACCTCCAGCAAACTGATCATTTTTCTCTGAAGTGGTAGAAGCTTGTTGTAGATGTCAAGGTGAGAATTCAAATTCAGACTCCAGTGAAGTTCTTTCCTCAAAACTGGTAAGGAAAAACAGACACCTTTTGAAGTGTTCTGATGTCCAGTGATCTATTTCCCGATCTCTCATTCTGTTAAGTGTGATTTGCTTGGGAATGTCAGAAGAAGCTAACAAACATGAACTAATTGTTCAAGGCTGTACCTCTTATTCATATGTAAGTTTCCCTTTGTGGTACTTTTCAGAAAGAAAAAAGTGTCTTTGAACCTATTTATGATAATTTTTCTCTTAATAACTTGACCTTTGAATAGTATTTCCTAGGGCTTATATTCATGCTATGTGCAAGTATAATACAGTAGCTAAAGTCTGTGGTATTTATTTCTCAAGAGTTAGACCTCCAGAAATAAGATATTTCTCTGTGGACTTAAACTGAAAAAAATATTTTAATTCTACTTTTTCCCAGCTAAAATCATAAACATTTATGGAGTTATGTAGTTTTATAATTAAATTATTTTTGACTCTTCGTTTTAAGATCCTAATTTCTCAGTAGCAGACAATCATGTTTGTTGTTGTTGTTGTTAGTATGCTTTAAAAAACCAATAGTGTATTTTTGTAAGGTTTTTGGAAATATCCAGGACTTTTCGTTACAAGCAGTAATTACTTGATGCAACATGATAATGCTAGAAGTTTCTCTCAACTTAATTCATAATCCACTATGCAACTGTGGCTAGCATCCTCAAGCAAGAAGAAAGAGGACACAGGTAATGGAAAGTAGTCTCTAAAGTTTTATTACAACTTGTTATATAGGCTTGTTATAGGCTAATAGTGCCCATTGCTGCTTCTATGACAGGTTGCTAATGTTCATAATTACAGCTGGCCTTTTAATATTTAATATGATAAGGAAATCTAATTTATTCAACTACTCATGTAATTTTGTTCATTAAAGGATGGCTTTGGTGAGATCTGAGAGAAGCTGCAAATATTTTCACTGCTTAAGGTCATTTTCCTCCTAAGATTTGATGATTCTCTCTGCTTTGCTACCTTGTGTGAGTAGAAAGTGTGGTAAACTTTAATGGTGTTAAAGTATTGTGATCATATGGGAAGATAGCCCTATCTAGGAATTCCTGCAACATGAACTTCCAGTAAAAATTCTGAGCATGATAAACAGGGTTCCTTTAAGAACTCCTGAAGATACCGACATGGATGACAAGCTGGGAAAACCAGGGTTAGATGAGGAAAACATAAGAATATGTTGTTACAATCTACATGATCCTTGAAGCAAAGCATGTTTCAAGGACAAACTGGCTTTGGAAATGTTTAAGAATGGCATAGGATAAAGTCCTTGCACATAAACATTTAAGAGTGAGCTGTACCAAAGAGGGAACTGTCTGTGGTATCAGCTTGCTGAAGATTAAAGGAGGGGGTGTTATACATCATGTTCTGGTAGTTCTGCTAAGACTGCAAGTTTAAACAAACGACCTGTAAGGTCTTTCTTGGTCCCACTATCTTTGATCCACTGAATTTGACTCATTTGTTTAGTAATTCCCAAATGTTATTCGAGTAATGTACATTAACAGGATATTGACTTCTCTTGAGGCAAACATCAATGTTTATTGGAAGGAGAAATAAATATTGACTGAGGTAAAGCCAAAGTCAATTTTTTCCTCAGAACTATAAACCTTAATGTTCACTGAAATGCCAAGTAAATATACAATGTTCACTATTTAAATTGTGATAATTCTTTGGAGATATATGTAACACTGCCATTGCTGTTAACATGTAAAATATCCGTGTCATAATAAATATGTGAAAAGAGTTTGCAAAGATTTAGGCTGTTCTTTAGTGGAAGCACAGCTATGCAAATGTGATTTGATAATTTTGGCAGTGATGGTCAATTATTTAATAGTATCGTGGCCTTTTGTAGAAAACGTTTTATTTGCATTCTAAATTACTGGTTTTTTTCTGTGATGGATTTTTTTTTCTATTCCGAAGAGAGTTACATCTGTGATGTATTTACCGCAAATATAAACTTTTTCTAAGTAAATGAATTGTCATTGGTTTGTAAGCCAGCTAAACATGTGCATGATAAACACAGTTTGTATGCTTTTAAAGTATCATGCCTGAAAGCATATATTTATTAGAAGTTATGTATTTACAAAAGTATGATCCATAAGCATGATCTAAGTACTTATTTGTTAGAAAAGGTGTTGCAGGCAAGTTTGTTGCTGTATTGTAGTTACTCAAGTAAGTGGTTCTAAGGGTACACTCACATCCAGGTTAAGTACTTGATAGATACCTGTCTAGAAGTAAAAATAGCAAATTATATACATGGAGATGCAGTTCTTTGAGCTTAGTTTTGTGAAGACACTAACAAATCTGGCTTACTATCAAAGGCTGGTTGTTTACATGTTGCTGTAAGTTACTGTTCTGTTGAGTCATTCAGTCACGAAGGACTCTTGTCATGAATAAATGAGCAATGGCCTGTAAGGAAGCCAGATGATGACTTAAGTTCCACAAATTCTCTTGTGAATGTATTAGTTGATTTTATGAACCGCTGCATCTAAGTAAAACTATTATTATTGTCAGTACTATTTGCAAAAAGCTAGAGAAACGTACTGAGGTATTTCAGGTAAAATTAAACACAGGAGGAGACAAAGTCAATGGGACTTCCAAAGTGAAGGAGACACTGGAATGAACTTACTGAACTACCTGATATAGCCAACACTTCTGCTGAACGATAACGTTCTTTTCAGGTAAGTTGCAAGTTGTGTATGTGAAAGTAATCTAACTGTTTAAATTTCATTTCTTGTTTAAAAACTGATGGAACAGAAAATACAATGCCCTTCCCTTTTATAGAGCTTAAATCAGTAATGGTACTTCTTCATAGCGAATGCTGTCATTCAATAATGGTCTGCTGCCAGGAAAATGCTGAAGCAAGCTCTCTTATATTTTCAAAGCAGGCATTGCTGCCTTTGAAATAATCTTGTAGACGTTATATGATGGAATACTAAATAGAAGACCACTTCCAGATCTTTTGACAACGTTCTGGTATAATGACTTTGCTCCTATTATATCAAATGATGGATGTAGATGTAATCATTGTGGTTGATGGATGTTAGTGTGGCAGGGTGACATTTGATTTCTGTTCTGTTTGAATTCTGATTAGCTGAAAGAATAAATTTGTGCGGTGTGGTTAGAAAAAAGTTTACAGTACCTGTGTGACTAAACTGGTGTCTGACTGACATTTATTTATTTTTATCAGTGTGGAAGGGTCAGCAATCCTTATTATTCAGATGTTAAAGTGAATTTTAATGCTTGTCAAAGGAGGCAGATTGACAGCCAAAGGAATTGAAGTCCTTTCTCCTTCTGCAAAAAAGACATAACATAGACAAGAAGGATGTTCCTGTCTTGCTTAGGGAGTCTTTATTGTTATTTATGGGAGAAAAATATTGATGATCCCAGATCTGATGAACAGTGGTACCCTGTGTTTTGGCCATGTGGGTTTGTATCATAACCTGCCATATGTGGCTGTGCAGGAGTTTGAGGGAAAGTAAAATTTCACGGTCTGTTTCATGTGGGAGAAAACCAGGGGTTGCTGATAGAGTGGCTGTGTGTAGAAATGACAGAGGTGAAAAATGTGTGGAATTTCAGTTACTTTCATCTTCTCTTCTGCACCTTCTTTCATCTCAAAGCTATTGCAGAACAAGAGTAGTGACTGATTTGTTACTCGGAAGGTCAAGAAAAATATCTTCTTTGGATATATAACTAATTCCTGTTATTATTTTACTTCATAACTTTTATTACTGTTCTGGCCTATTTCTTGTTTTTGGTGGAGTTGAGTCTTTTGGTAAGCCCTTAAGAGCTGGAAAGATGATTTCCAGCTCTTGTCTGCTGAAGACTAAATGCACCCGTGTACTGGGTCCATCTGAGATGGAGTTAATTTTCTTCCTAACAGCCCCTATGGTGATGCTGTGTTTCAGATTTGTGACTAAAGCAGTGTTCTGGCTGTTTCTGAGCAGCACTTGCAGAGCACCAAGGCTTTCTCATTTTTCTTGCTTTGCCCACCCCCCTCAGCAAATAGGCTGGGGTGCGCAATAAGTTGGGTGAGGACACAACCTGGGCAGTTGACCCAGTTTGACCAAAGGGATATTCCATGTGATGTCATGCTCAGAAATAAAACCTAAGAGGAGTTTTTTGGGAGGTGACCATGTAGATGGGTACATACCCACATGTGACTGTTTTAGCTGCTACTGTGGGGGTTCAGAAATGGAACCATGTGGAACGAAAGAGGTTAAGTAATCATGTGAATCAAGCTCCCTGTAATGTTATAGAAAAAGACTGACAGTGTTGTAAAAGTATCTCTTCTGATTCATGCTGTGGTTCTTCATGTCATTGACATACATTTGAAAACATGTTTTAGAATAGTGGTGTTAATTAGAAAATGTGAAAATGCTGGGGGGGGGGGGGCGGGGTGTGGCAAATTCTGCTCTTCTCTTTAATTTTAATTTTCCCCCCTCCCTTTGTTACCTAACCTCATGTGATTTCAAATTAATTTTGTAAAGGTGAGCTGACCCTTGTGCTGGTATAAACTGTTGGGCTGGCTTGTTGTACAAGTAATATCTATTTTATGATTTGTTTGAATGAACGCGGTTAGGTTTTGGAGAAAGAAGCTATCCATATGTGCTGTGCTGGCTATCACACTGAGCGTTTTATACAGTCCTCTGGCAGAAGTGGGAAATTTAACTTTTTTTTGAGAGAAATTGGTATGTTCCACTAAAAGCTGTTGAGAAACCTGTATTAACACCTGTAGGGAGCTCTTAGGATGAATGCCAGTATGTTTTATAGATCTTAAGGCCAGCAGGTTTGGTTTGTCCCGTCTTATTCCGTAGTCTTTAAGATTTCACCCCGATAGCCTCACTTGGAAAGCAGTGACTTGTCTGATGAAAGTATGTTTTCGAAACAGCTCCCAGGTTTAATTTGAAACTACTGAGAGAAGGGCAATGCCTTCAGTAGTACCAGTGGTTAATCACCATCACTGTTAAATATTTATGACTTATTCTTAATTTGAATTTTTCTGGATTTAATGTCAAGCCCTTTCTTAATGCTGGGTCTTTCTCTGCTACATTTGAAGAGCACTTTAGTACCCAATGCTTTCTGCCTGTGAATGTTCTTACACATTCTAATCAAGTTACTGCTCAGTCTTCTTTTTGATAGGTTAAACAGATTGAGCTATTTCACTCTCACTTTAACACGTTTTGTCCAATACTTGAATAATTTTTTGAGGCTCCTTTTTTTTTCTTTTTTTTTTTAGCACATCCTATATTTTTTTTAATGTTCTTTTCAAAGTATCAGAAGATAGTATATTCCCGAACTGATCCCAGTGATACTGTAGAGATAAAATTACCTTCCTGCTCCTTTGTTTATATGTGAGCCTCCTTGCTTTGGTACAGCCTGCTTTCCACCCCCACCCCCCCACCCTCCAGATATACGACTTTGACTATATTAAAATGTGTTTGATTTAGAAGGACTGCTTTACTATGTGTACTATAAAATACAATATTTAAAGGTAAATATAAGTTACTTATGGTTAATTATTTTATACCTTCATGGTGATAGGATTCTGCAAGTGTGTTTTGGAAAATATTAATTTGAATGAAGTAAGCTTTAGAATTTTTTTATAAATATTGCTATTATAGTTAATATATTTTGGATGCTGCTAAATAAATAGGTAAGTAGAGGTTTGGATGTTAGATAAGTGTTTGCTATTTGAAGAGATGCATGAATGAACTCTTGATAATATGATCTACAGTCAAGTATTTGTCCATTATCTCCCTCAATTATTAATATGAATTAAATTTTTAAAAAATGCTTGAAAAGCATAGCTGATGTTACAGAAATAGCTCCTAATCTCATGCAGTAGTTTGGTTTTTATTTTTCTTCATATCCCATGGCTCCTCAAATCTAAGGTTCTAGTCTATATATTTGTTAACTGATACTGAATTGTGAACTTTCCTAATTGGAACTAAGTAACACATTGTTTTTGTGAATGCTTCACTAAAATAAAAATTTTGACTTAAACAAGTATTTGCTTTTCAGGTTCATATGCAAAATAATTCTTTGTTCCTCTCTCCTGAAAGTTTAAATATTCTGAGGTATTTGAGATGATACATGACATTATTTTTCCTCTGAAGTTTTCTTTGAAAAGATTATGACTTCAAAAATATTTAAGTCAACTTAATGTTGAAATTACTTTTCTGTTGTTCAGTTTCCTGAGAAGATCAAATGAAGCTTTTGAGTTGATCAAGCACCGATTTTAAGAATGAATTATTTACACAACTTTAATCTAGATGTAACCTAACCTGTTTGCTTGTTTCTCTGTTCTGTCTGATACATGGTGATTGGAAAAATATACGTTGTTCTAAATATGTATAAATTTTAAAGTATGTAGAAATTAAAATGTGATTTGCAGATTGAATTAATCCAATAACAAAAACCTTGTAGTTAGTATTTTATGGAACCTGATTCCTTACCAGCCTTGTTTTCAAGTTGTTTAAAATACCAGAGGTTCTCAGCTATGGTAAGCCTTATTACGTGTCATCACTCTGGTGATACAACATAGCACCATCTTAAGGTAAAGGAATGAAGAGAGGGAGAGCTAGGTGAAAAAAACAGTTCTTCTAAAAAAGACAGGAGGCCTAGAGTTGGCTAAACAAATAGATTTGTGTTGTGCCTGTGCTGTCTACAGATGGACAAAACCATTTGGGTCTCCGACATTGTTGCAAAAGGAATTGTTGCTGAATCTTAATCGGAGGAGGTTGGTGGTTTTCTTAGAAATTGTTCTGTGTTCAATCTGGTGCCACACCGATTGTAGGGCATTTCAAAAGTGTTTCTGTCTCAAACTACCATATAAAATTTTGCCTGTTTCTAGTGCACTGAGAAGAATAGTGGCGAGGAAAAGAGAGATCCAGTCCAGTGGGATGTGGTTTCTCAGCCCTTGTAGATCTCATGCACATTCCACCTTTACTGTTGAAGATAAATAGGGTATAGTGGGTCCAGCTATTAAGAGATAAGGTGGGAGAATCTGAAACTATCAGTGAACATGCTCAAAATAGAATAAGAATTGTTTAGTCGTAGCCTCTCAGAAGAAAGGTAAAGGACTGAGCAGCCTAGAGATTTTTCTTGCCAATTAAAATATGGTCCTGTCAGCTGGGATGCTGGTAAAGCAGTAACATGTGGCCCAGATTTTAAAACAGAAAGCATTGGTATGTTAAATTAAAAAAAAAACCCATGGACATTATTTTACATTTTACTATGCTTAATTACAGCATAGTAGGTCACAGCAGGCAATCCCCCCTGTCCACTCACCAGCCCTTGAAAATTCCCCCAGCGGAAAATGGCCAAGGGCTCAGTGAAGGGAAATAGTCCAGCCACTCTTTTGAGTGCAAAGTAAATTGGATTGCTTCAAGAAGCCTGCTTTTGAGGTAAAATGTGATTGCAATAATAAATAAATTGCATAATTTAACCATAATATACTTTTCCTGTTTCAGGAAGTAGAAAAATATTCATTGAGTAACTTTGCTGTGTAGCCTAGCCTATAATGGAAAATGTGGTATGAAACATTTGAACTAAAACTCCGATCAAAGCTTCAGTTTTTACTCAATATTTATGGTTAACCAACATACTGCAATATTTGGATGGGACGTTCACCAAGGATTTACACACACACACACACCCTTTTCCCCCTGAAACCAGTTTGATTAAAAAGCCCTTCGAAATGTAGATTGGTGCTTGATTTAAATTCTCCCTCCCCCTGCTCTCTCATCCTTTCACCTTGGTTTCTGCTGGGAAGAAATGTAATATTTTGAAGTGCAGAGGGAGTAATTATGTCTCCCAAAATGTTCAGGAAGAGCAGCAAGTTCCTGAACTAAGGGACCATGGTCTAGTACAGCGGATGCCTTGCCATCCTGTCATGTAGTTTAGCTGCAACCTTCAAGCCTGGTATAAGTATACCTACAAAGTCTTACTGAGATTCTATTTCTGATGCTTTCATGGTGTTTGGCAACTAAGACTGATAATTAAATCTAGACAAAAATGTTATTTTTTTTTTTTTAAAAAGTAGCTTGAATCGATGTATCAATAAAAAGGGAACAGTAAAAAAAACACCGAAAAGTCTAGTTCTAATGAGACAGCGAACTAAGCTGAAAGATTACAAGTAGTGGGCATTTATGTTTTATTATTATATTATTATTATATTTTTTATATATTTATTATTATAATATATTTATATTATTATTGCCAAATTATCATTTTACCACAGTCAGAAACAATTCTCAATTCTATACCGTTGTAGGAATGGTGTTCAGAGCTTACTCTAGCAACTTGCACTGTGACAGCCAGCTGAAGCCACCATGCACAGTATATGGAAGTCACTAAAGAGAAACTAGTTCTGAAATATTTGACCTTCTCAGGGGGATTTCGTTTTGGCTTCAGCTGCTGGATCCTCTTGTTTGAAACATTAATCTGGAAGTGCTTTTAGATGCCGTACAACACAGACAATTTGGGAAGGACAGCATGGCTGCCAATAAGTAGATTAAACAGAGATAAAAGAGGCCAAAGGGAGGTAAGTCCAAATTGACAGAAGGGAGAAAATATGAAGGAAGAGAATCCAAATAAAGAAGAGGTTGGTATGACAGGAGGAAGAAAGACTCGGGCACGGGAAAGAAGAAAATAAAATACAGTGTATCAGAAATAGAATCTGTGAGATAAAAACATTTTCAAAGCTCCATGGCCTCCCTTAATCCTCCACATAT